>NC_067229.1:46082500-46325204 GCF_019924925.1 Ctenopharyngodon idella
TTGAGCTGACGAGGGAATAGGGATGGTAACATGTCTGTCACTCAGTTGATCTGGGATGTGTTGGTTTGTATCTGTTGCCCCTGACAGCTTTAACCACACAGGTGCTCTCAGCGTCTGCTCGGTGTCTGGGTGAGTGATGGAGAAGCAGTACTCCTGGCTTTCCTCCACCTCGGATCTCTTATTTAGATGGCTTTCACACTTGGTGATGGTGAACGTCTTGCATGCGCACCCAGTAGAGCTGTTAGGAGAGATGCCACAGTGTGTGTGAATGGTTAAGGGGGTGTGCGCGTGTTTGTCAGACTGAAACAGTGAGTCAGGGCAGGGGTGGGACACACTGACACACTCTTTACTGACTCTGTGTAAAGCCCAAGCAGAATTGCAACTGACCTGTTCCTCTGACGTTGTTTAACCACGTACACAAACAGTCCCTGGCTCCTTTCGCAGGCCTCAAAGTCTTGACCACAATACACCCACAACCTGAGAAAACAGAGGTGTAGTGCTGTTTCGTCAAACGGACCCCTCTGACTAACGTTGTATCAAATGTTTGTATCACTTTATACTAGGCATGTGACGGTATCAAATTTTCATGTTGCGATTAATTGTTGAAGCTTTTATCACGGTATACGGTATTATCAAGATATTGAAATAAAGTTGCAAAAAAAAGTGTTGTCATAGTATAACAGGTTTATGAACTCTTTTTCTTATAACAAAAAGAACTCTGAATGTTTAAATACAATAATACACAAAAAATATATAAAGTAAAATTTTCAAACAGATTAAAGTGCAAAAAAATTAGGCTATAAAGAACAACAGGTAACACTTTACAATAAGGTCTCATTATTTAATGCATTAACTAAGATTTTTGTTAGTTTTTGTTACAGAAAGTATTATTTTTTGTTAATGTTAGTTAAGAAATACAACTGATTTATTGTTAGTTTTATCTCAGGTCCATTAAATAAGTTCTTTTGATTTTAGTAATGTTATTAAACAGTAAGAAATTAACATTAACTAAGAATAATTAATGCTTTATAAGTATTTTTCATTGTCAGTTTGGTAATAATGAATTAACATGTTAACTAATGAAGCCGTATGTCTCAAAGTTTTACTTAACAATAACAAATAATCAGAACATTTCTAATCATTAAGGCATGTTGTAGTCCAGATTAAAATATAAAAATGTTTAAGTTTGAAAATAAATAGCCTATTAAGTATAAGTATTTGGTGCTGTGATGAACAACATTGAGATTACAAAAAAATGAATGGCTGTTTGAAGCATTTTAAAAACTTCATTAGGGCAGTTGCTTTGTTTGCGGGGTTTCCGGGGTAACCGCTGCATTTTGCTGTTCCATCAGCGCCCTCTGCTGTCAGAGAGTGAACGTGCACTTTCATTCAGCGCGTCTCCTTCACTCGTTCCGCCATGTGCTTCTCATGCAGGTTTGGCTTGTTTACATCTGAGCGCATGTCCCTTTGATGCAGAATACAGCGGTGCTGTGCATTTTATACGGTTGATGGGTATTCTTAAATGCTTTATAAAATTATTTACGGTATTTTGAAGTTCCCACGATAACGATGCATATTCATTATCGTGATATATCGCATTACCGAATATTTGCATGTCTACTTTATATTAGGCTACTTGGATGCTCGTGTGCTGTAGCTTCCTGTTACAGCAGCAGAATGTTCTTCCTGACTTCTGAGCAGTGATTTCCTCCTCTTCCTCTCTTTAGCTCTAGTAGGTCGGATTCAGGAGCATAGGGCACAGGGTTCATACACCTGCCACTGGAAGGACCATCATTCCTTGCCAAGTACTGCCTGATGTACTGATGGGCTGTATGCTTACAAGTGTGTTTGTGTGGAAAGCACCGTGTTACATGCCATAGAATCATTATGTGGTTGATGATGAAGTGGTGGGTCTACTTGTATAATAATATATGTGACCCTGGACCACAAAACCAGTCATAAGTCGCACAGGTATATTTGTAGCAAAAGCCAACAATACATTGTATGGGTCAAAATTATTGATTTTTCTTTTATGCCAAAAATCATTAGGATATTAAGTAAAGATCATGTTCCATGAAGATATTTTGTAAATTTCCAACTGTAAATATATAAAAATTGTTTTTTTTTGTGAGTGGATATGCATTGCTAAGGACTTCATTTGGACAACTTTAAAGGTGATTTTCTCAATATTTTTTCAAAAATTGAGAGAATTTTTTTCTCAATTTCCAGATTTTCAAATAGTTGTATCTCGGCCTTTCAGATGAGATATAAATCTCAATTTCAAAAAAATTTACCCTTTGTGGTCCAGGGTGACACACACACACACACACACACACACATATATATATATATATATATATAATATTACACAATTTGTTTATTGGATATTGGCAAATTTGATAATGCTTTTAATATTCCAGTCTATTTTTCAAAAGGATTTTCCCTGGATTTCATCAGGGCTTGGTGGTGTGACCATGAGAGTATTGGGCCGCTGTTTTCTTCAGGCCTTTTGGTCACAGGGCAGGTGTTGTTTTTTCCATTTCAAGCCGCACCTCACCATGAATGGACAAAATAAATGAGCGAAAAAGCAAATTGCTCAATTATTCGCAAATGCTTTGGGGTGTGGACAAGCCTTTTCATCAAAATGTTCTTTTTTGGGTGCAGGTGTGATGGTGGTTTGTGGCGTTCAGAATAATCTTGACAAGGTCTTTGCGTGTTCACTCAGCCCAGGCTCTGTGAGCTGTCTTTGTGAAGAGCCTCGTCATGATGAGTCCCATGATTGCAGCTAGTCATCAGCAGGGGAGCTTCTTTATGCGAGCGTGTTTGTTGCTTTGCATGAGTAGGGCTCGTCACGTTCCTTAGAATAAGATACGGATGAACCTTGCTCGTTTTCAAGTCCCTCAAATTGATTTAAGAGGCCACCCACTCATCTGTAGGAAGTATCGCATTATGCGAGAATGCGAAAGCCCTGGAAACACCGACAGTCAAAACACTGCCTTTAGAGTAACATCTCTGCTACGATCCAAGCAGAAGCTCTTTTACTGCCGCACGGCAAGCATCGCTCTCTGATAACGGAGCAGGGGGGACGCTGTTGGCCGGCAGAAAGCTGTCTGTATGCAAGTCTCCATCGAGTGGCTCTGTCACCGTTCATCAGCCAAACCATCAGTCAGTCAACCTGTTTTTCCCTCTACACCAGCGAGGGAGAGAAAGACACTGCTGTGTGCAGAGTGAGTCACGTTGCAGCGGAGAGCGAGCGAGAGAGAGAGACACACACACGCACGGAGCAGCTGAGCATTGAAGTCAGACAAGTTTATCAAGCGGAGGCCCTTGAACGAACCAGCCAGCTCTGCTTTTGTAAAGGACAGTCAGAGGCGTAACAAAGTCATTAAAGGAGAATCAATACAATGTGATGCAATTTGCATTCGGTGCTGCTCGATTCAAGCAAGCGCAAACGGGGGAAATGGGTTTTAGAGCGGCGAGGCTTGGGCTCTTATAGACCGTTCACTGATGCCCGTGAAGAAATCTGATATCGGCCAAATGAATGTGCTCCATTGTGCACTTCCACTCAACCTTTTCTTGTCTCCGAGAATGACGATGCAACTTGATTGCTTTGCTAATAACCTATAAACACTGGTGCATTTCAGCTGCGTTCTTTCATTACTCACATTTTCGTAAAAATACAATGTAGGAAAGTCTTTATTGATATGCTTAATTGTCTTTCCTAGTCGTTTTCCTTTAGGAATGTCTTGTTGGGATGTTGGAGAGCAAGTCTTTCCACCAAGAATATCTTTACAAGAGTTGTGATTGGCACTGGAGAATCCCGTGACGCTCCAAGCGGAGGGAAGACAAGAAGCAGAAGCATGTGTGATAGTTTTATGGTGATGAGGTAAGCCTCATGGCGACGGGCTTTTCCCCCTATCTTTGGAGCCAAAGAGATGGTGTTTTCAGGGGGAGATCGCTGAGGAACGGTGCAGATCTTGAACTAGAGAGACTCTCTAAATCTGCTGAGTGAAGATAGTCACGGCCTGTTCTGTTCTACCGCTACGTACTTGCTCTAGCCTGGCGCCTTGCCGCTCCAGACACAAACAAACTGCTCGCAGATGTGTTACGAAACATGGATGCTCCTTACATTCCATGCTGGTGATGTCATTGTAGTATCGCTTGGAATTTAGTCTTGTGTTTGTAGCGTTTAAAAGGATAGCTCACTCAAAAATGAAAATTTAGCCACCATTTACTCAAACTCGTGTCATTCCAAACCTGTATGACTGACTGAGTTCTGTGGAACACAAATATGATATTTTGACCAAATGTGTCAGGGTTTTTTCATCCATACAATGGAAGTCAATAATGTTTTGGTGTCCATTGTCTTTTATATTTTTGACAGCAGTTGGAACAGTCTTCAATATAATATATATATATATATATATTAGTGCTGTCAAAATTAGCGTTAACGCATGTGATTAATTTTTTTCAGTTTAACACGTTAAAAATATTTAACGCAATTAACACAGCATCTGTTTTTTCCATCATAATTTGGATAGCGTTACATTATATGTTCACGCAAATGCTTTTAAACCATTCAGGCGCCCCAAGACAAACGAGAACACGCTGTCTGTGCCCGTTTTGTCGAGTATCACCATAAAGGCAGTCTTACATTAGCTAAATAATGTCTTAAATGAACTTAAAGAGTTGTGAGAAAATGAGATGCACGTCAGATCTGCGTCATGTTCAGCAGCGGCAGCTCTTAAAGTGACAGTAGCCTAATAAACCTCTGTCATTTAATGTTAATCAAAGAACAAAGGTAACAGAGAAAATTGATGCTTTAATAAAGACTAATCTATATTTCATTTATTATTTTTGCAGTGAAGACTGTAAAGTGTTTGATAACTTTATTCAATTTCTGTATATACACCTGTTAGACAGGTAGCAAGACCACAGGTAAATATGACATTTATTATAATGGGCTTATGTGAAGATTGTTTTAAGTTCACTTAAATTAAAAGTAATTTTTTTAAAGCCTAATAAATGTTGAAAATGATAGCTTTCAGTTATACTGTAATGTTGAATGTCTATAAGTAAACAAATATTTAAAATATTTAACTGTGAAATTATTACAATATAAAAATATTAAGTACTCCAATGCAAAAAAATGTGTGATTAATTCATTTTAATACATTTTTTTTAATCGATTGATAGCACTAATATATATATATAATGTGTGTGTGTGTGTGTGTGTATATATAATATATATTATTTTTAAAGAAATATTTGAATGTTATAAAAAAAAAGTTCTTTTATAAAAGAATGTTATATAAAATATATAGAGAGTGGATCTCTCCAAAAGTTTTGGGTGAAATATCCCTTTAAGCTAGTTCTTTGTAGCATTATTGGGCTGAAATTCACCTGTCTTTGACTTTTAAGCAAACTCTTGAACTCCTTGAACTTTAAACTGACTCAGAATAATTGGATGCTGACATGCTGTTGGGTGTTCAAAAACCTTCTGAATCTCTCGCATCTGGCTTTGCTCTCATAGGTGTACACCAGGACGAGGCCGTGTGCAAAAACCGGTTGTTCTTCACTTTCTGTTTGCAACTAATGAATTTATTCAAAGGGAGGTGGCAGACTGGCTTGTACACACTCTTTAAGTACTGTATGTGTAGGAGAAATTCAAACAGCACCAAGCACGGGCCTGGACACTGAACAAATAAAGCTGACCTACAGGGTGGCATTCGCTATGCACACAAACAGCAGCGCGGCCGGCGTCGCCTCGCAGCTATACTGAGCTTCCCACTCCCGAAAACAACTCCTCTATATCTATCTACCGACACTGGGATTCAAGTTACGTTTGCATAATTTTCCATATCAGAGTGTTTGCTGTGCGCTGAACTAAGGTGGCAAGGCCTAAAGGTGGAGCAAGATTATTGGGGATGATGCAGGTATGAGTTCAGCTGGGAACATTCGCTTTTTTTTTTTTTTTTGTCTCTCTACAAAGAATCAAATTTCCGTTTTCATCAGTTGTGCTCATTACAATTTTGTGGATCGGTGGTGGATGTTTGCATTGAATGCAATGTCAATTTATCTGTACTTAAAACTGACCCGGCACTCTGACTTCAGCTGACAAGTCACAACACTTAACGGCATAAGGAGCGGCGTGTTTTTACATGTTTTTGTTGGAGTAATGCAGAAATGGCACTCTCAAATATGTATGCGTTGATGCATTTATTGCGTCAATCATAGGGCAATTTGTTTCCGATCCTCCTGGTCTCTCAGGTAAGAGATATGATCAGTGTTCTTCATAGCCCAGAGTCTGTAGGCGTATATATATTGCGGCATCCCATTTTTCCCTTGGTTTACTTGCTCTCCTTGAGACGCATGTCTTTTTATATCCACAATGATCTTCATTATACTCTGTTCTTGCTTAGTTTCAACCCCGCATTCTTTGCTGCAGCTCCGTTGCTGGTGTTGAGACACTTTTAGCCAGAGAGCGGCGAGTGTGTGTGTGTGTGTGTGTGTTTGTGTGCACATGTGTGGAGGAATGCGTTATCAGGCCCAGCCTTCCTGTGGTTCCTAATCCTCTGTCCCCTTCCCCAGCCCCCAACCCTCTCTCTCTCTCTCTCTCTCTCTCTCTCTCTCTCTCTCTCTCTCTCTCTCTCTCTCTCTCTCTCTCTCTCTGTTTGGCAGCAGCTTCTCAGCTTCGGCTTCAGCTACGTGGGGGAGGGTAGGCCTAACCATGTGACCCAAGGCGCTCCCCTATTTGGCAGGCAGACGAATTGTGGATTTTTGGACAGGCGGGTCTTTAGCTACCACTGTTCTTACTGATGCACTGGGATTGTCCTTGGCTTGAAGTCACTGGCTTTCGGGTTTTGCAGATATGTCAACAAATGTCATATTAAATAGAAAAATGTGGAAAGGGTGTTCTGTTGAGGTTAAAGCTGTTTTTCAACATTTTTTTTTATTTTTTTTATTTTATATTTTGCATAGATTTCTGTCATAGCTCTTGGATGTGTTTGTATACATTTAGCTGGAGTGAGTAATTTCTGGTAAGACCTTTTACGTACTGTAGTTATTTTTTTTCATGTATTCATTTATTTTCATTTTATAATTTTATTTTCACTTTTTTCTTTTCTTTTCAGTTTAGTTTTATTTAGTTTTCACTCTGTAATTGTTAGATTTAATTTAGTTTTTACTTAAGTTTTAGCATATTTTTTTCAGAATTTTATACTTTAATTTTTACTTTATTTTAAATAAAAATAAATAAAACCATAATATAATAATAAATAACAAATTTATAATAGTAGTAGTAATAATAATTATTATTAAAATTAATTTGTGCCCATTTATATATTATTTTAGTTTCATGATTTTTGTTGTTGTTGTTGTTTAGTTTGTTTTTCACAGTTTTAATTAATTTTATAGTATTTATTTGTTTTGTTTTCATTTAGTTTGTTTTTTAAGACCAATAACACTGGTTTCTGTGACAGTAGCGGAAAATAATGCTCCTAAAAACTTGCCTTCCATTGTTTGGATAAACAGGTAGTCCCACTGCAAACTCAACACACCTTTGTGCCAGAGGTGTTAATTCCAGTTGGTGCTGCTAGTGACGCAGAAAATACTTTGTATAGGGACCCCCCCAAATCCCCCCCCCCCCTCCAAATTCCGTTTTCATTTTTCTGAATTCTGTTTTAAATGTTTTGAACTCCATTTTAATGGTGAAATTAAATTTTAGTAATCAAAAATTATTAATTTATTAATTAATTTAACAACAAATTATTATTTTAGGGCCCTATGAAATAGTTTTATTTTATTTTTTCTCAAATTCTGTTTTATTTTTACCAAATATTCTGTGTTTTCTGTTTTAAGTTGGCTGGATTCCATTTTAAATGGTTTAATTAATTTTTAATAATCAAAAGCATGTCTAATTAATTTAATTCATAAAAACAATTAAAAAAAAATAATTACTATGAATAATTACTAATTCTGGCAATCAAATGAAGGCATAAAACATTAATTTATCTTTTATTCATATGAAATTAAACTTTTTTTTGTCAGACAAAGTTCTGCACAACAGAGCTTTAATGTTAAAATTAAAACATTGAAAATAAAGTTGTAATAATAATTTATTATTATTATTAGTGCTAATATTATTATTACATTGAGGCATAGCTAAATTCTATTGTACAACAGTAATATATTTCTATCACTATTTTTTCAAGTTAAACCAAACTTTTATTTTGACGGGTTGCCGTGAATACCTTTTGAGTTTCTGTGTTGATGATATGATGAAAAAATGGTAAAATGCTGATGAAGTGACTCTCAGAGCAGCTCTGAAGATGAAGTTCATACATTCATATCCTCATATAGTGAGGAATCAGCGGCTGAAAACACCACAAGTATCACGTGCTGCAGTGGGTGTGTGGTAATTCATTCACACAGAGACATGCAGAACATGCAGGATTCATATTTAAATAGTCTTTTTGTGGTTTAACATTCACAGACACTAGTCTATATCGCGATTTGATTTAAGTGTACTTACTTTTTATTTATTAATCAAAAATTTGACAAATTACGTGAAAATGCGTCTTTATGACTAGATTCAGCGATTCCGTGCGTGTTTTCTGCATCACGGAAATCGTAGGGCCCTATTTGTAGCTTTAAAAAGTGACGGAAAATGTGAATTCAGGTGCGGTATAATGATGCTTTTTATCCCAGTCTCCACCGTTCCTCGAACTCTCCTAACCTGTGCTGTTTCAGGTCCTGTCCTCTGAAAGCGCAGTCCCTGTAGAGAGCTGAATCTGCACTTCATTTCAAGAGCGCTGACACGCAGGCATTTCTCTGGCCTATCAGAAATCAAAGGCCTGCATGCTTTTGTGTGCTACTTGGCAAAAAAGCAGAGGCGTTTCGTACCCTGAATGGTCACACCCCTGCGGTGCCGTCTTGTCCTACTGTCCCAGACTGAACGGTCCTGTCGGATGGGTACAGGAAGAGACATAAGAGTGTTTGGTGTGGCACAAGGGAAGTAGAGTAGAGAAAGTTACAAGCGAGGGAAATGGTACGAGAAGGAAAGGATGGTTCGTGTGTTGGAGGAATTGGAGAAAGGGAGGGAAGCCCAGCAGGAGCAGGTCACTGCAGGCCAGGGGTGGAACTAGAGGAAAAGAGAGGAGGGGGTTAGATGGAGCCCAGCAGTAAAGAACAGTGTGTTCCGTTCATTCCAGGGCAAGAACTGTTTGTGCTGTTATCCGTCACACAGTGAAGGGAAAGCAATAAGCAAAGATGCTGAGCCGTGTTATTTCACAGCACAAAATAAGATCTGCTGCTTCAAAAGAGTATGTGTGTCCTTTGCTAAAGGTTTGAACAAACCTTGGCTTGTGGTTGTGCTTGCCACGTGTGTGGTGTTAGGATGTTTACTTTGGTGTCCGGGTGTGTTTTAAAAGACCTCATGTTTGAAATTGGATTTTTGTGGCTTGAGTCCAAAAACACTCATTTAAACTCGAGTGTTTCTCTACTAGGAAAATGAACTAAAATTGTTGATGACTCATCTTGCACTTAGGGTCGTGTGCAAATTTTTGTCCAATCAGATTCTCTCTAGAATGAGAATGTAACATTGTAATGGCTAGTAGTAAGTTATGATTCATGACATAAAACTTTATTTTGTTGCAATAGGAAATATGTCAACACAGGAAAGAAAGCCGTCATGGGGTCCTTAACTGTGTGTGTTCCTCACATGCGCCATATCGTGTTTCCAGATCAGATGGATTAGGTTGTCCAATGTTGGAATAGATGCTCCTTCATTGAAGGATTGTTGCAATATGAGAGATTAATGATTACAGGGGTGGGCTGAGCAGCACTGGGCTAATTAAGCACCATTAATGCTCATCACTCAGCTGTTAATTAATCTGGAGAGCTATAAGGTAATGCATTTCATAGAGACAACCTCCAGAAATCAGTAGTAAAAAGCATTTTGGCTTAATACAGAGAACTGATACTTATTAGTGGTCTTTGCTATCATATCGACAGACTTGTGGTGGGCTATTTTGATTCTTGGGCCAATCCAGAATGACCTAGCAACTGCATAGCAACACCCTAGCATTGTGGCATTGAATTTTGCTAGGGCAAACACCACTAAATATATCTTCTAGCTCACAATCGATGTGATATAATTTTTTTTTTTTTTAAATAATTGATTAAACTGTTGATTAATATCTTTCATTAATTGGATTTTAAAAAGCCATTTTTTCAGCATCTTATTGAGAATGAAATGTAATGCTAATCTGCATGCTAATTTTGGTCATTGTTTTCTAAATATAAATATTCTATATATATATATATATATATATATATATATATATATATATATAATGTGTGTGTGTGTGTATTTATGTGTTTATTTTATTTGGTAGATAAAACAAATATAAATATTTAATTTTTAATTTTATATTTGATATATTTATTTTATTTGATATATTTATTTTGTACCCATTATGTGTTAATTGCATTTTTATATCAAATAAATTTTTATATAACATGTATTATTTTTAATATATTATTTTATATATATATATATATATATATATATATATATATATATATATATATATATATATATATATATATATAATATGTGTGTGTATATATATAATATATAATATATATATATATATATATATATATATATGTATGTGTGTGTGTGTGTATTAAATGTTTACATTTAGAAATTAATATACATTGTATGAATTTTTATTATATATAAAAATGAAAAATATATATATAAATATATATTTACTGTAAAATGACAAAGTGTCTCCATGATTCTCCATTAATCAATAATGAAATTTGTAGTTAATGTTTTAAATCAGCCTAATCAAACTAATAATGACAACCAAAAAATGTCCAGTAGATTTTTTTTTTTTTTTTTTGTATCTATATACATTTTTTTTGTATCTATATAAATTTACAACCAGATTGGTTAAAGTGCTCTGTATATTTTAAGGTGAATTTTGTTTGTTGTGGGGGAGGAGGTCTTTTAATGTTCATGATCACCTATATATTATGCATTTCTAGTTGTAAGAACATGCACCAACCACAAATAGGCAAATCCCTCAGTATAACATCGCAAAGAGGCTGAAATCAGACGCAGGTTTAATAAACGGCTCTTTACACGGACGGGGCTGGTGTAATTGCTAATGAAAACGGCCACACGAGCATGTAAATATTGCTAAGCCTGCTTCAGTCAAGTGGTTATCAAAACACGACAATGGAGGATCTCATTTTGTCGCTGCCGCCCACCTCCCTTTCTCATCCTCCGCTCGATCCTCTCATTATCCCTGTAGGTGAAGCTCTCTCTGATCAACTCTGTCACTCCTCTGAGTGACTCTTCTTCCAGCCCCCCCTCGACTCAACAGCGCTCATCCACCTTTCTTTTCCAGCTGTGGGGTGTCTGACCTAAATCTTTAAGGAAGGAGAAGAAAATGGAAGCAGAGAGGGATGCTGAGGGAAGTGTTGGAAGTGTGCCACCACTGATGTTGGCGGCAAAATTACTCATTTTAATTATTATTTATTTTTTATTTAAAAAAAATATGCCTTTTAATGATTCTCCACTAACAATGAATGACATTTGTAGTTAATGTTGGTGTCTGACCTAAAGAGGGATGTTGAGGGGAGAGTGTTAGGGGTGTGGGGCGGCTGACAGCCACTGATGTTGGCGGCAAATTAGCATGTGTGCTAATCAAGCTTCACCCCCCGAGAGCGGAGACAGACGGAGAGGCGGTGGGGTGGGGCGAAGGGGGTCTTGTTGTCATTATTAACGTTGTTCAATCTAAATGGACACGCACAAAGAAGCACCCTCTTTGCTCGGAACAAGCTCCCTGATCGCTTAAATAATTGAGCGGGGTTGAAGGCGTTATCTTTGCAGAGGGCTCGGATCTCAAAGTGGCGGCGGCCATGAGAACCTCAGCATTTTCCACATCTTTTCTTTTTTGAAATCAAAGCGCTATAAATAGCTCTCTCCCTTCTTCCCTCCCTCCCCGGCTTCTCCTGTCGACGCAGAGCGTGAGGATCCTGCAGTAAGACGTAGCGTTCGGGTCATCCACAAACGCACAGGTTACGACCCGTTGCTCTGTTTTAAAGCTCACGCTTTGCACCGGCTTTTGTCTCAGGCGATGCAGTCTTGAGAATTCTCACACTGACTGCGGTGCAGCAGCCCGAGAGATGCCACATGCTGTCAAATCTTGCTCCTTTGTGTGCGGCGCTGGCTGCTTTTTAAACTGTGATTGGTGGAAATGCTCCAACTCGAGGAAACGATTGCAAAACCCACCCTATCAAAGCACGGAGAAAGATGTGCTGGCACAGTCAGTTGCCGATTAACCCCTCGTGCCTCTGGGCAGAACCGCAGCCATCTGAGAGCCCTCCGAATGAAATTGGTTAAAGCCACTACAGCGGTATACGCGTCTGCCTCAGTGAGTCAAAGCGGAACAGAGCCTTTGTTTTGATTGAGTCCTGTCACTCTAACGTGTCTGTCTTTCTTTCTTTCACAGACTGCCTGCTAGGTTGAGGAAATTCGGGGTGCCCCATAGACCCCTAGGTTCCTCCGATGAACCCCATCAACTCCATGAAACCTGCCCTGCCTCCAACGCCACACAGGTCAGTAGCTCCTGCACATCAAATGCGAGTCAAAGTATGACTCGCGCCCACTGTTTCCTCTCTAACGACATTGTGAACTTTCAAACCCCCATTCAAACTGACACCTGCTTCCCTGAGCGCTGCACCTAACAGTCTAAACCCTACCGCTGATGTTTTGATTGTTGATTTTGCATATTTTAACTACTGTTTGGTAATAGCTTCAGGGAAGCAATGTGTTTTAATTGTTTTGCAGTCTTATCTGGATGAGATTAGCCTTGGCGTGCAGTTCCCTTTCTGAGTTGAGTTGTTGTTTTTTTGCACAGTTTTAAAACTGATGGTTCTCAGGTTCACTCTTTACTTCAATAACCTCATTTGGCTGTACAAGGGTCCTCAAGTTTTTGATGTTACACTTTTAAGTTCTTCAAGCTAAGTACCAGTACATGGATGGTTATCTAAAGAACCTGAGATTTAAAAGCTCTTAGTGGAACTTTTTTTTCTTTTTTTAGTTCTTTTTTGAATCATCTTTAAAGGGATATTACACCCTAAATTGACTAATCTGGTTCTTTTTTGAATCATTATTTTTTTTTATAGTAATATTACACCCTAACTTGACTAATCTGGCATTTACTCACCCTCACGTTGTTTCAAAAACGTATGAATGTTTTCCTTCTGTGGAACACAAAAGGAAGTTAAGCAGAATGATCTCATCCATACAATTAAAGTGAATGCTGTACATAAATAGTTTAATTATGTAAATGTAAATTATGTAAATATTTTATATATACAGTCAAACCAAAATTTATTCAGACACCTTGAACATTTCATTCATTAATTCAGTTTATTCACTATAGTTTAAAAAAATGGTAATAAAATATGACAAGATCTCAGAGTTAAACTGTGTCCGAAAAAATTCATCTTAATTATGTCGGATAACACTTTAGCAAAACATGGTCAGGTCAAAGTGTCTGAATAATTTTTGTTAATTTTCATAAATCATGTTTTTTTTTTTGTTTTTGTTTTTGTGTGCATTCTAAGTAATATCAATCAAACTGCAGTTGAGTTATTTTGATTAAGTAATAATAACTCAAAACAAATACAGGTAACTTACAAAATTAAAGTTCATTGAAAGTATGTTTTTTATATATATTAAAAGTTTGTTTTTTTAGCAAAAGCAGATAACTTCAACAGTCGTTTTTTTGATAAAAGCAGATAACCCCACATTTCATGTTTGAGAGTTTAATCTTAATCTTTGTAATCTCCTCAATGTGCTGCAAGGTTCCGTGAGAAAGTTTTTCTTTTCTTTTTATGCCCCAAAGAAGATATCACTAGTTCATCAAGTTCGTCGAAATTATCCATCCTTGATCACTTTTAGTCAGCATTGACGACACTCCTTTAGACGAAACTCCTCTCAGCTAGCACGTCTTTTCGAAGTGACGAGCAGCTTTGTCACCTGACCTGAATACTGCGTGCTGATTCGCTAAAACAGACTTATCAGGTTGTGTTCAAAAACAACAGGGATGGTTGTCGGTTTCTGCTGTGAAACGTGAACTCACGATGCCTTGACAGTGGACAGTACCGGCTTTTGTTCAAAACGTGTTTAGGGTTCAGAATGTGCTATATGTGGAGAATAACACGCGGCAGTCAGTTCATTATACGTGTATGTATGTATGGATGTATATGTTTGTTTGTGTGTGCGCACCTAATGTCTATTGTGTTCCACTGATGAAAGGAAGTGAATGACATGGGGATGAGTAAATGACAGAATTTGCATTTTTGGGTGAACAACCCTTTTAAATGTGCTTAATTCTCCAAACCAGCAAAGAGACTTATACAACCCAATTGCTTAATGTGCTCTGGGTATTTTAAAGTAGATTTTAAGCTTTCATAGTAATTTGGTCCTTTAAATATTTAGTAAATGGTGCACTGCAGGCTCCCGTAGGTAGGTGTTTTTGGCACATTTTCATAAGTTTTACTGATATTTGAGCACATAAAGAGAATTATGTTGCTTTAGAGGCGATAATGAAGCAAACAATCTGAACATGTAGAAAAAGTCTAAGTTGGCATTTCGCTTTCACCGCAGTACACTGAAGATAAATTGCCCTCAGTGGCACATGCATTGGGCCCCAAACTGAATCCGCACGCCCACATCTTTTCCTATTATTTGCTGAGCTCTCAATCAGCTTGAGTGTCGAGTTTTTTTTTTTCATTTTGATTGGCTGCTTCGTCTTTCAGCTGCTGATTGGCTTCTAGAGGGTTTGGCTTTGAAACCACAGTTTCCTGTTTCATAGAGAAGGGGTATCTGGTGGTTTTCCTGCAGAGGAACTTTAAGAGAAACCTCTGCCTCTTATGGAATGTCTCTAAGCTGCCGATAGTTCAGTTTGTTTACTTGCCACAGCAGTGCAATGACCAGCCTCAACGAGACACTCGCTTTGAGCCTTTGTTGGAACCTCAATATCCTGTGGGCCGCAGGCCAGCGGATACTTTGCCGCAGGTCGAAGTGGAAATGTGTCAAGAAGGGGATCTCGTCTTTCTTCAAGGGCTTTAAAGAGAGGAGTCTTTCATGTGGCAGTAGGGTTGAGGTGTCTCGGGTCAGTCCGGGTGAGAAGCTGTTCAGAGCCAGTTATCACTCGATAAACCCTCGCTGGTTTAATTTTCTTGATACTCTTGAGTTGTTGCCGCTTGGATAAGTTTTACCTGAAATGCTCCCTTTCGGTGTCCAAGGTTTTTGCCACTCCTGCCAAATGAGAAGTGACTAGAGATAATTTACTGGCCACTGTATTTAACTGTACTTAGATTTTTTTTCCATTGAGAATATATATATATATATATATATGCCTTTACATAATGTAATAATGTACCTTACATACTACCTTTACAATATATTGCAATGCATCAAAATGAATGCAAGTGAATCACTCCCGAAACTGACAAAATCGCAAGAGAGACATTTTTGAGCTTATTTAGTGGACACACCTTTTTGTTAATTAGACTATAAGAAATGTTATGAAGGTGCAATTGTTGATACTCAGTTTTGATGCAGTATAGAAAGAAAAAAGGTATATTAGCTATGTATGGCTAGCAGCAAATTGTTCAGTGCATCATATACTAGTGAGTATATTCATATTGAGACTTTTTGCCTTTTTTATGCTCACGTACAGTTCAAAAGTTTGTGTGTAAGATTTTTTTAAAATGTTTTTGAAAGAAGTCTCTTATGTTCACCAAGGCTGCATTTATTTGATCAAAAATACAATAAAAATAATAATATTGTGAAATAGTATTACAATTTAAAATAACTTTTTTTCTGTTTTAATATCTGTTAAAATGTAATTTATTCCTGAGACGGCAAATCTAAATTTTCAGCATCATTACTCCAGTCTTCAGTGTCACGTGATCCTTCAAAAATCTGACATTTTGGTGCTCAAAAAAAAAATAAAAAAAAATATCAATGATGAAAATTAATGTTTTTGAGGAAACCGTGACATTTTTTTCAGCATTCTTTGAAGCATAGGAAAATCAGAAAAACAGCATTTATTTGATTTATAAATCTTTTGTAACATAAATATGTTTACTGTCACTTTTAGTCAATTTGATGCATCCTTGATGAATAAAAGTATTAAAAAATGTACCAACCCCAAACTTTTGAATGGTAGTGTATATGTTTTGCTTTGGTTTTGAATTTAAAACAACAACAAAAAAAGATGCATTTGGCTTATTGGATGAGCTTATAATGATAAATTATTATAATAAGTTGTTTTGAAGATGCATGTAGTCACTGATGCATATAGTCACTTGTGTGTATTTATTGATTTATTCATGATTCATTTATGTCACTTGCACTAGTGAGTGTTAGTGTTGTTTGCATGTTAACAGTTTGACCATGCATTGTTACAGGTCATAAAACAAGTTACCAGCCAACTATCTCATATTGGTCATTTTGGGCTCTATTCCTAAACTTTTGCTCCTTATTGGGCACATTCCTAACCTTTTCTCTAGTTTGTAAGCACCCCTAAAATGCATGTTTAGGTGCAAGTTCTGTTAGAGCCATACATGCACACTCTTTTGCCCTTTAATGTATGGGTAGACGCCATATTTAATTTGATATGAATGAAGAAGAGGCTTTGAAGGGTAAATTATACAGCCTTAACATCTTAAATCATGTCTAATTTTTACATGCTTTTCAGAATGTTTTTTTAAGATGTACATAACAGTACAACTAATTAAACATTCATCCCTCACAGCGTCGTTTTAATTTAAGTCAAAGTAAATATGGCGTTGACTCTAACTGAGGTACACGTTTCCCTGTTCTAATCGGCGTGTGATGTAGTTTGGCTAATTATGGAAAGATGGCGAGCGATTATTGAGAGCGATCTGGTTTGATCCAGTTACACAGAAAACAGTAGATACACACACACACTTACTCTCTCACCCCCCTCTCCCTTGGCATCGTTACTCTTTCCTGTCTCTAAGTGACTGTGGAGTCGCCATGGAAACATTGTGCCGAGTACCTCCAGAGCATGTGGCTGTGGCACGTCTGAAGTCGCAGAAAGATCGTCTCTCTCTCTCTCTCACACTCACACTCACACTCACACTCACACACAAACACACACACACACACACACACTCACACACACTCACACACACTTCACACCATATGCTGATATCATACCAGGACAAAAGATGTAGATGGAATAATATGGATCTGGCTGTGGAGAATACAAGGCAGATCAGTGAAAAGTGAATTAAGAGCATTTTCTAGAGGAAGCACTCAGATGCATTAATAACCCCGGTGTCCGTGTGTTTCTCTCGCCCCGCAGTGACGCCTCTTACCCATATGATCCTGTCCCCTGGCAGCAAGGCCCCAGTCAGCCTGCCGGCTCCCTCTCTGTGGTAACCACAGTGTGGGGGGTAACCAATCCTTCACCCAGCCAGGTAAGGAGCCTCCGCCGTGATGACATCACCGGCTTGTTTACATCAAAGGAAAGAAAGCACTGCATGTCCCTGGGATGTCCTAGTGGTGGTTCTCAAACAAAACATTCTTGTTGTTGTCAATGAATCAGCATTCAGAATCATTCAGAGTTGTTCTCGGTTAATTGAGAAATACTTATTAATAATTATATAAATATAGTCAATAATAAATTCTTATAAATACTTAATTTTTATAATTAAATTTATATATTTTTTAAAAAATTAAATTAAAAAAAAATTATTATTAATAAAAATAAATAACATCATCTCTTTTGGTCATGTCCAAATTTCACAATTTCAAAACCTCAGCAATAACTAATATGTTATTGAATGCACTGCTTATGTTTAAAAAGTTAATTATTTAGTCATTTTTATATGCTTTATGTTACATTTTTATTAATAACTTTTTTGTTATTAATAACTGAATTGTTAAAAAATTATTAAATATTAAAAGATATATATTTTTTTAAGTAAATAATATATTTGTTGGGTGGAAACCTCGCATCACCAAAAACACTATTTTTCAGTAAATGGAAAAAACACTATTTTTTTTAAATAATTAAACATTTTGTGAAAATTCAAATTGGGGCTTTATATGTGGTCAGACACTTGAATTTGTCATTAGATTATTAACATTTGACCAAAATCAAGCTCAAATGGAGTTACAAGGTTTTTGACCACCAAACTTTGGAGAATTTTGGGCATACGTGTTTTGTCCATTTGAATGGCCGCATCTGAGGCAGTAAGTGCATCGCATTATGTTTTCATCATCTTACAGGTTATTAAGTTTACTGTACCTATGTGGACGCTCAGTTTTTTTCTGTCATTTGGCCAAAATCTCATGTTATTAAAGTGCTACTCACAGGCTATGTAAGACAGTATTGGCTATGATTCAACGACAAATGCTAGAATACACTTATCTGCTCCTTGAATACATAAAACATTATCCTTTATTTATATAGTGTTTGTAGAGTAAAGAAAATGCTGTACTTATTCAAACAGCCAATTCTTTATTTACAATTGCATTGCAAACAAGCAGAAACGTTCCAAACTGTGTGCAAACTGGGAAATATGGATATAAGAAGGTTTCTACCCGACAGCAACTATATATATATATATATATATATATATATATATACTGTGTGTGTATATATATATATTATAGTATAGTGTATATAAGTCGCTGTCGGGTGGAAACCTTGTATCTTCTATATTTAAAATGTAGCCTATCCTATATATAAACTGTAGAATATATCAGCAAATAATAGCAAACAAAAAATATTCAATTACATTTATGACTGAGCTAAAAATTCCTCTTGTTTTCACCAGGTTTTTGGTGCTCCCATGGGTCCAGGCGGAAACTCAGCCGGTGGTCACATGATGCCTGGCAACAGCCCGGGAATGAACTCCCCTCAGTTTATGAGCCAGCAGGGCTACCCCGAGCCCAACAAGGGCTACATGCAGCAGGGCATGTACGGGCGGCCCAGCGGGGGATACCCAGCCGGGCCTGGATATGGGGGCAGGTGAGGAAAAGCTTGAGAGGGAAAGCAAATATTGTCCATGCGGTCCATGAGTGTCTGTGTGATTGTGTGGCTGTATTTAGACTCTGTTTCTCGTGGGAGTTGTGTGACGTCAGGCAGCCGGCGGACGTCACCACAGTGGGGGATGTGTGCGCTGTAATGTCCCACCCCTGCGCTGACTCACAGAAACACACACACACGCGGTTGCGTCCCTTAAGATCAATTTGCATCGCAATAAATCTTTTGAATCACTGACTCGGAGCAGTCAGCATCCCCCTTGGCTCACCAGACCACTCACGCAACACCTTGCTGCCACGACAACATGAATAATCAGCTCTACTTACGTCACCTTCTACAAATACGCCGGGTCACATTATTGAGCATTTTATAACAGGAATGGGATGCACTTCATATCCTGTTTGTCTTTTTTCTATCCTTTTTAGTTACCCCAATAACGGAGGGGGTTCCCTCGGGATGCCGCCCCATGGAGTTCGCCCGCCCACCGACTTCACCCAAGCGGCTGCCGCAGCTGCCGTGGCTGCAGCCGCTGCCACAGCGACAGCCACCGCTACGGCAACAGTCGCCGCGATACAGGAGAAGCAAAACCAGGAGCTGAACTACGGGCCTGTAAGCGACCTGACTTTTTTTTGTTCACGTTATGTGCGGTTGACCTTTGTTGAGGTGAACTGCACTAAAGGGAAGGTCATTGGAATAGATCTCCACATGCTTAAATGTTTTGGAAATAAATCGTGTCCCCTTGTTTTTTTCCCTCATGCTGTTAATCTGATTGCCGATCATTTTTTTTGTGGTAAATGCAGTCAGTCTTGTGTGACACACAGTAACCTCTGATTTCATTGCACTCAAATCGCCCCCTGCTGGACGAATGCAGATAAACGAGCCCTGATTCTAAAAACATGGCTTTAATTATTGCAACAAAAAAAGCAAAAGTATTTTCCCCTCATTTTTCCAGCAGATTTCACATGCCGCCTGTCTGCCTGGGTTTAGATGGCAGACATCACGGCCACACAGGACTTTGATTGTTTACGGTGGTGACGTAGTTGCCGTTTCCTTTTCATGCCCAGGGCCTGACGGCCATAAGTCACGGCAGCAGGCACGTCTCCAGCCATTGTTACCCGATGCTGGTTCTGATGGGTGTGGATCTCTGTGTTGTTTTGCTCTGCAGATGGGTGGTGCTTCCTCTTACAACACCCAGTTCCTGTCGCACTCCGGACCCCGTGGCCCGCCCGGCATGGCCCCCTCTGGAATGGTCGGCTCCAGACCCCCTTCAATGGGACCCATGTACACACAGCAGGGTCAGAGGTTGCCCCAGCATCCCGTCTACCCTGGAGGCCAGCAGGGTCCTCCACGCCACCAGCAGGGCTTGAAACGCCCCTACAACTCCGATGTGAGTGGAGACTCTCTTTCAGATGTCACAGTACCTCTGTTCCAAACCTAGTGAGCTGGAAGATTTATAAGACATGCTCCCAAAAAGAAGGCTGTTCCACTAGGTTCTACAATACACAAGCTAACATTTTCCAAATGGCTTTTGTTGGGGTCAATATTACAAACTAGATGTTAACTTCAGAATTAAAATTTCTTGATAATTTACTCACCCCCATGTCATCCAAGCCGAAAAGAAATTAAGGTTTTTGAGGAAAACATTCCAGGATTTTTATCCATATAGTGGACTTCAATTGTTACCAATGGTTTGAAGGTCCAATTGCAGTTTTAGTGCAGCTTCAAAGGACTCTACACGATCCCAGACGAGGAATAAGGGTCTTATCTAGCGAAACAATCTGTCATTTTCTAAACAAAATAAAAATTTATATACTTTTTTAACCACAAATGTTCGTCTTGCACTGCTCTGCGATGCGCCACGCATTATGTAGTGATGTTGGAAAGGTCACGCATGACGTAGCGGAAGTACCGCGGTAGGGTGAAAAACTCCATTTCATTTTCTCCTCCAACTTCAAAATCGTCCGACATCGTTGTTTTACCTGTTTTGGAAAAGGCATTTCACTTGATCTTTGCATGTTCGCTTTGTAGACACTGGATCGGTACTTCCGCTATGTCACGCGTGACCTTTCCAACATGATTACATAATGCGTGGTGCATCGCAGAGCAGTGCAAGACAAGCATTTGTGGGATCGTGTAGAGCCCTTTGAAGCTGCACTGAAACTGCAATTTGGACCTTCAACCCTGTTGGTAGCCGTTGAAGTCCACTATATGGAGAAACATCCTGGAATGTTTTCCTCAAAAACTTTAATTTCTTTTCGACTGAAGAAAGAAAGACATAAACATCTTGAATGACGTGGCGGTGAATAAATTATCAGGAAATTTTTAATTCTGAAGTGAACTAATCCTTTAAAGACG
Source organism: Ctenopharyngodon idella (assembly GCF_019924925.1). Lineage (NCBI taxonomy): Eukaryota > Metazoa > Chordata > Actinopteri > Cypriniformes > Xenocyprididae > Ctenopharyngodon > Ctenopharyngodon idella. The sequence continues at coordinate 46,103,974 of NC_067229.1, forward strand.
GTCTGTTTGAGGAGTCAACATGATAAAACCTCATTTAAAAATATAAGCATAGTGCTGACAACTTGCTTCTATCCTAGAATGACTGTTGTTCTTTTCTTACAGGGATTTCCGGGTCAGCAGTACGGTCCCGGTATGGGAGCTGGGGGCCCGTACCCAGGCCAGCCCATGCAGTACCATGGTCCTGGGCCACAGCGGTCCGCTCCTTCCCCGTCTTACCCAACCCACCGAATGCCTCTCCAGCAACCCAATATGGCCCAGTATCCTGCAGGACCAGGAAACCCCAGCCAATACTACAAGGTACAAAGATCATCAGTATTATTGCTTATACATTCAGTTAGTATTTAAAAAAATCCCTGCTACGGATATGTAAGATCAAGGTGCTTGAGGCAGTTAGCAACCACCCTAGTAACCAAATTTAGGTACTTTCTGTAACGTATAGTCATATTTTTCAGTTTGAAATCTATCAGAAAGCTTTCACTTGCAAATTGCAACACATCGCAGGCTGCAAGTGATATCATGTTTCCCAAAGAACAGGTTCCTTTTGTCTGTATTAGTGACAAACAAGCTGCCATTTTTAGAGAAACACACTGGCATTTGATACTGACAAATACGCCAGTGAACTTTAAAGAGGCAACTAGTCGTGAAAAGATTTTTTGGTAGTACCAGTGAAAGATGAACCAACCCAGGTGGTTTAAATTCCATGCGGGGTTTGGAATTACAGCGGTAGATTATCACCATTGTCATATCGCTGTAGTGTGCACTGCTTAGGGTCCGTTCCAATACCTAGTGTGCCTTACAATGCTTACAAATTTTAAATACAAGATGTAAGATATCTCTTTTGGCTAATTTTTAAAAAATGCATTGCAACGAGCTCTCCAAAACTATGCTTAACCGGGGGTTGGGTTGAGTCACTCTTGTTTTAAGTCTGATGTTGAAAGAGTTGTGTTTGCTTAACAGGCGGACCAATTTAACGGACAGGGCAACAGCCACAACAGCCTGTCCTCAGGAGTGACGGCAGCCGGGTACAACACCTTCAACCAGGCCACAGTCAACGGGGTTGGTGTCCTCTCTTGCATGCATGTGTGTTTGGTGAAACATGAGTCGGTAGGAGCTTCCTGTTAATATTTCACCATTTCGTGAGAGCCCCGATCGGACTTTGGCAGCCAGGGGCCAAACTCCACACGGCTGAATCTGTTTTGCAGAGTATCGGTTATGAAAATCTGACTGTAAAGATAATCTGGCCTCTGATCGTAATGCCTGCACATGTGTCTTGTCTTTTTCACAGCCTGGACGTGCGATGCCAGGATATCCCAGCTCTCCTCTCCCAGGAAATCCCACCCCTCCCATGACCCCTGGCAGTTCGATGCCGTATATGTCCCCTGGTCAAGATGTCAAATCGCCCTTCCTCCATGACGTCAAACCCAATATCAACTCTCTGCAGCCCCCTACAGGTAACACACGGCACTGCATATAAGCCAACACCCCCCTCTTATCTCTGGAATCCTTGTTTATAATTCTCTGTGATGTAAATGGAAATCTTTTATTGTCACATTCAATGTCTATCACATGGGGAAAAGTTTTTTTCCTCTTTAACACTTGAAGAAATTAATAAAACATGTTTTAGTTAGTTAATGAACCATATTAGTTGCCAAGGCAACATTTCTATGTAACATTTCTATAACAACACTGTGTAAAGGGTGGTTCCCCTTTAAGGTGGCCTCCATCTTGAGATCACATGACCACCTGAGTACTAGTATCCTCATCTCAGTAAGCCCCAATTATCAGATAGTGTTGTCAAAAGTACTGACTTTGATACCAAGTTTGCTTTCAAACGCTTCCGTGTGCATTGATGTCTATTTACAACATGTTTTTGAAGCGTTGATCATTGTAGCCAATCACGGACATATCTGTTGAGTGCGTGAACACAATGGCTAATCAGAGATGTTTACGAATCTGCTCAACAGCGCTCAAAGCGTCACATTTTTAAAATTTCAGTACAGACTTGGTACCGAAGTCGGTACTTTTGACAACACTATTTATTATCAGATGCTTGCTGTTGTGGAATAAATAATGGACAACAAATGCACCTGTGAAATGAGGAATTATGACATTGTTTACTTTACTTTTAAGAAGCTAAAACTGTGTCAGCAAAAAGTTTTATCATCCAGAGAAATATAAAAGTAAAAAATCATTTTTAACATTTAAGCCATGTGGCACCTCAGTAACTGAAACTCTGCTCTTCTGTCTGCAGGAAACCCCAGTGATGACCTGCGTCTGACCTTCCCTGTACGGGACGGGGTGGTGTTGGAGCCCTTTAGATTGGAGCACAACCTGGCCGTCAGCAACCACGTCTTCCAGCTGCGAGACTCCGTGTACAAGACTCTTATGATGAGGTCAGAGTGCAACATCTGTCCCTTGCAGTCTTTGTGTTTGTGAATGTTTAATGTGTCGATGTTGTCGCATTCAATGTTTAATCATGCCCATCGTGTGTTTAACAGGCCTGACCTGGAGCTGCAGTTTAAGTGCTATCACCACGAAGACCGGCAGATGAACACCAACTGGCCGGCGTCAGTGCAGGTGAGCGTCAATGCCACGCCTCTCACCATCGAGCGCGGGGACAACAAGACCTCCCACAAACCCCTTTACCTGAAGCAAGTGTGCCAGCCAGGACGCAACACCATCCAGATAACGGTCACAGCCTGCTGCTGTGTAAGTACTGAGACTCACATTGCACATTTTCGTCTAGTTAATTACAAACAGCCTGACTAATATGTGTTTTTATATGGGTCAGTGTTCATTTCCTGTTTCTTTTTTCCCCCGTAGTCTCATCTGTTCGTGCTGCAGCTGGTTCACAGGCCGTCTGTGCGCTCCGTGCTTCAGGGTCTGATGAAGAAGAGACTCCTGCCAGCGGAGCACTGTGTCACTAAGAGTGAGTGAATGGCATGATCTTTTGCACATACACTAAAATCCAGAAGTTTAGGGGCAGTAAGATATATTTTTTTAAGTAATTAAAATACTTTAATTCAGCAAGGACACGTTGAATTGATCAAAGTGACAATGAAAACATGTATAATGTTACAAAAGATTTCTATTTCAACTAAACACTTTCTATTCATCAAAGAATCCTAAAAACATGTATCATGGTTTCCACGAAAATAATAAACAGCATGACTGTTTTCAACATTGATAATAATAGTAAATGTTTCTTGAGCAGCAAATCATCATATTAGAAAGATTTCTGAAGGATCATGTGACACTGAAGACTGGAGTAATGATGCTGAAAATTCAGCTTTAATCACAGGAATAAATTACATTTTAAAATACATTACAACAGAAAACAGCTATTTTTAAATTGTAATAAAATTTCACAATATTACTTTTTTTTTTTTTTTTTTTTTTTGTATTTTTTGATCAAATAAATGCAGCCTTGGTGAGCATAAGAGACTTCTTTTAAAAATGTTAAAAAATCTTACTGATCCCAAACTTTTATATATGGGCGTCTCAATGACAACGCATCCTTTTATGTTCTTTTACAGTTAAGAGGAACTTCAGTAGCGGTACCATCCCAGGAACTCCCGGCCTTAACGGCGAGGACGGTGTGGAACAGACGGCCATTAAGGTCTCGCTTAAGTGTCCAATCACCTTCCGGCGCATCCAGCTTCCTGCCAGGGGTCACGACTGCAGACATATACAGGTGAAGATGGCCAGTGACTTAAGTTTGAATCACATGACACCATAAAGTGAGTTTCTGTGGTAAATAACGTCTTTGTTTGTCCATAGTGCTTTGACCTGGAATCGTACCTGCAGCTCAACTGTGAGAGAGGAACTTGGCGTTGTCCTGTGTGCAAGTAAGAACCGTGTTCTTGCCATTTTTGAATATCCATTTTTTTGTACTATATATTATAATGTTATGATGCCAATTTTTTTTTTTTTTTTTTTTTTATGATTTGAGTTTTTATGTTATATATTTTTAATTTATCTGGACAAAATAGTATAGAACTTTAATATTTATTTTAACACATATTTATTAATATTATTGTATTAATAATAATATTAGAATACCATTTAATTTATCTTAAAACAATAAATATTTTACTTACTAATATTATTTATTATTATTGGCCATAACATGAAAATAGTTATTGGCTTATCGGCCTTTATAATATCATATTGCATATCGGTGCATCCCTAAAAATGTGTTTCACATGGTATATAGCTGACATATTTGTACAGTTTTACAAACTCAATTGTTCTTTGCAGTAAAACAGCTCTTCTGGAGGGGCTAGAAGTGGACCAGTACATGTTGGGCATTCTGATCTACATCCAGAAGTAAGTTTCTTTGCAAAAATGTAACCTCTGTAGCATCTAAACTGTGATTGGACAATACAGATATCCTAAATTATACTACTATCAGTAATCTGCCAGTCCATGGACCGTACATTGACTGTTCGCTGACCATGTGACGTGTATTGCACACAAAAATGGCAATAGCTGAGTAAAACAGGCCTATCCAGTATGGTTGGCTGGCATCTACCCAATTTCCCAGAGTCAGAGTGCACAGACTGTTGTTTAGAAATTCCCAGGCTGTTCTTATGAGCATTTCCAAGGAAGCCGCATTTTCCAGAATTTTGTGAGGTTCATGGCATTAGTATCACCAGTATAGTCCAGCTGTGGTCCATCAAAGGTGGTCAGTTGATTTATGTGGTGGTCAGACACCCACTTTCTGTCTAAGTTTAAGCTTCTTGGCCAAAATAAGCTGCGGTTTGTTCTGAAATTTTAGTTTTTAACTTCTTTCTCCTTGTGTTTAGTTCGGACTATGAGGAGATCACCATTGATCCGGTGTGCAGCTGGAAGCCAGTCCCGGTGAAACCAGACCTGCATATTAAAGAGGACCCAGATGGCCCTGCCCTGAAACGCTGTCGCACCCTGAGCCCTAGTCATATGATCTTGCCCAGTGTCATGGAGATGATTGCAGCTCTGGGCCCGGCCTCCTCACCCTACCAGTCTCTGCCACAAGGTGGCAGCAGCAGCACGCCTGATTATCCCAGCCAAGGTAGATGTCGCATCTGATTGTAAAGGCCTCATAAGGACCACAGAAGCATTTACGTGCTTATGAAAATGTTTTAATAAGCTTTTTATTATTGAATACTCTGCTTTGGAGTCATAATAGATTTGGATGAAGTGCATTTTGACCTCCAGTTGATTTATTGTTGCATATCTTTCAGGTGGCTCAGGATACTCTAACCAACCAGGCTTTTCAGACTTTCCCAATGCACCCGGCACACCGACCCTTGGGGAATTTGCCTCTGGGCCGCCCCCACTGTCCTACCAGTCTGACCTGCCGAGTGAGCTCCTTACCCCTGAAAAACCTGTGGGACACCCGATGTCAGGACAGGTGGGTTTGCCTGTTAATATAATTTTACCACAAGGGATTGATTAAGTCTGTATATCTGTCTGTCAGTCCTTCTGTCTGTCTCGTCCGTCTGTCTGTTTATCTGTCTGTCTGTGTGTCTGTCTGTATATCCGTCTGCCTGTCTAGCTATCCATCCGTCTATCTGTTTGTCTGTCCATCTGTTAGAGGTCGACCGATTGATCGGTTTTGTCAAATAATCGGCACCGATAACAGATTGCTGGAACAATCGGTTATCGGCGAAAATCCATACCGATATTTTTTCCGGGTTGCGTCCATTGCTGGAGCGGCTGAGAAGGGTCCGCTGTCATTATACGGTACGAGAGCGACCTCTAGAGGCGAAATAAAAACTATCACAGACGCTTCGTGGAGTTTGTTTTGACACGTGAGACTGCGCGCTTCACGGAGAGGGACATTTCAGATGCAGATTTAAAGCATAGACAACAAAACGGTATGTATACAGTACACTACACTACATGTTTTCATATCATTACAAATTTGTTGACTAGATGCTGCATTAGTAGAGAAAGAACAGCAGTATGTTTGCCGTCAAGGCTAAGAGGACGCTAACATTAGTAGTACCTCAAACGGTAAAACAGTGTGACAAAAAACTGAGCGAATCTGACTCAGATGTTTAATGTCACAATTGTTACCATCTGTTTGCATTAATCTATATCAATATTTAATGATAGTGACGTGAGAAAGCAAATTGATATGTTCATGCAGCCGACAGAAACAAATCAGAAATGCATCCAATTTCAGTTCTTTTTTATCGTCACTGTAACACATATTTTGTTATTTTTTTTTAGATAATCATCAAGTGTTCTAAAATAGAAGCAAATAACGTGTGAGAGTATACATATGTAACTATTTTTAATGCTATGGCCTTTGTGTAGATGTTTAAAGATGTAAGAAGTATTGTTCATTGTTAGATCATTCATTTCAACATTTACTAATACATTTTTAAATTTTAAAGTTGTATCTGTTACCATTAGTTAATGCACTATGAACTAACATGAATGATTAAGTACTAATGTTTGACATTAATATTAATATTTATATATTTATTTCATTTAATAAGTACAGTACATTTTCATGGTTCAGTATCGGTAGGTTAATCGGTTATCGGCCAGTACGGACCAACCTAGTTATCGTTGTCGGTAAAATCCACTATCGGTTGACCTCTACCATCTATCCATATGTCTGTCTATCTAACCATCTGTTTGTCTACCTGTCTACCTGTCTATCTGTCTATCTATCTATCTATCTATCTATCTATCTATCTATCTATCTGTCTGTCTGTCTGTCTGTCTGTTTGTCCATCCATCTATGTCTATCTATCTATCTATCTATCTATCTATCTATCTATCTTTCATCTGCCTGTCCATCCATCCATCCATCCGTCTATCTATCTATCTATCTATCTATCCTTATGTTCGTCTGTCTGTCCGTCTATCTATCTATCTATCTATCTATCTATCTATCTGTCTGTCTGTCCATCCATTCGTTTATCCATCTATCTATCTATCTATCTATCCGTCTATCTATCCTTATGTTCGTCTGTCTGTCCGTTTATCTGTCTGCCTGCCTGTCTGTCTGTCCATCCATTCGTTTATCCATCCGTCTATCTATCTATCTATCCTTATGTTCGTCTGTTTGTCCGTCTATCTATTTATCTATCTATCTATCTATCTATCTGTCTGTCTGTCTGTCTGTCGCCAACTAGCTTGCAGATTAAAGCCTAAAATGAAATAATCATGTAGATCCATAAATTCATTTGACTATATGACTTGAAATGGCGTGGCTAGTTTGCTGCACCTATTGTGCTGAATGGATACCCAAATGTCTTTTACTGGCATCTTGGTTTCTGTCATCTACGTATGTCATTGCATGTAAGAGCTATTCAAACAGCTCTGTGTGCGACAGCACAGTGTTCCTGTCTGTCACTCACAGCTGCTGCTTTTCACACCCCATCATACCCGCTCCAAACAAAGCACAAGACAAGTCACTTCAAATAACTGTGCAGTGTGTTCCAGCTTCACTGACCGTCTCTTTATACTTTCCCTCCTGAATAAAGATGCCCCACTCTAGTCGCATGGACCCTTCCCACAATCCCCTTCAACAGCAGCAGCAACAGCAGCAGCAACAGCAGCATCAAGCTCTCCATGGTAACTCCAACATGGGTGGCCCCGGTGGACCCATGCACTCCCGCAACTCCTCCCAGAATCCCCGGATGCACACAGACAGCTTTGGGCTGGGGGGCCCCGGGGGACCTGGCGACGTTCCAGAGCCGCCCCTTGATGTAAGTCAGAATCAATCATCCATTCCAGATTAAACAGTCATGATTTTTGCCCATTTGAATTAGAGGTGTGCTAAGAGTCTCAATCGAACACCCAGTCCCACAGCATTTTACTCCATGTACACCCACTACCAACTTATAATGATTTCCTTGCCAACCGTTCCTGCTTAGGTCCCATTTCTACAATTAATCATGTTTAAAACTTTTGGATAGCGGTCATCCCCACATCTGCTTTGGGATGCATGTTCATTTATTAGCTATTTTGGATAATGTAATTTTGGTTTCAGCTACCAATAACAGTATTCTACTCTAAAGGTGCTGTCACATTTACCATTGCTCAGCAAAATTCCATGGGAGAAATATCAAGTTCAGTCATGAAACTCTTACGAGCCACTGATTGGCTGTCTCATCAGCGGTTCAATACCCAATCAATCGCTTCTTACTATCTACGATCGCCTTTATATTCTGGTCCAACAAATTTTCCTTGCAAAATTTCCCTGAACTTATGCTAATGTGACATGACATTTCAATGGGGCGGTCACACTACACTTATCATTCATACATATACGAATGCATACATATATACGAATGCTTGAAACACAAGTTCATGCAAAGTTGTTTCGCATTTCAGCGTGTTCCAGAGTTCAAGTTTGGTGAACTCTGAACTGTGAATTTGCATCACGTAATGATGTGTGCAATAGAGGATCGATAACTCCTATTGGCTGAATTAGAAGAACAACATATATTTGTTATGTTTAATTTCTGTTCATAAAAAAGATGACGCAGAGTGTGACATCAAATCACAACCGTTGCAGTGTCCATAGAAATTTTACATGCTCAAAGTCTAGTGTGACCATGGCTTGACTTTAAGTTTAAACCATTCCACAGATTTCCCCCCAAAATCAGTGCAAAATTTGCAAAAATATTCCATTCAGGCCTTGTGATTACTTGAAAGGTTCACTGATTCCGATTTTCAAATAATTCATTGCAGCAAACCGTTAAATTAAGTATATATTATAGAAAAATAACCACCCATTTCTGCGTTCAAATCAGAAACTTCTAATCTAATTAATCCTACGATAATGCAGACCTACTTTTAACTAGTTTATAGGCAGGGCCAAAAAATGAACACTCGCGAATAAAAATCGTTGTTGGTGAGTGTATGAAACTGTGTCAATCGCCAGTTGGCCTGTAACATTTTTATGAATTCTAGCAATGCAATATAGTAAGAATATGAACGTGGACGACGCTCAGGACAGTTGACGGGCCAGTGCTGCATTGTCACGAAAGTTTAAGCCTTGCCCATTGGAATATTCAAGCGCAAGACGATGCGAAAGGGAATTCGTTGTGTGGGTGTGAGCAAAAACACACCGTTTTTGTGTGTGTCCCTTTAAATGCAAATGATCTGCTGCTCCCGGGCCGCTTCCCAGAAGAGGGCGGAGCTTTAACAGCTCATGCTTCGGTTGCTCAACAACAACAAAGCTGGAGACTCTCACGCAGCCAAAATGATGATTGTCAGTAACGGTGTTCATCCTTAAATTATTCAAACCGGAGTCGACACTAATGGAGAGACTCAGGAAGAAGTTACAACTTTTACATTGCATCTGGACGTTTCTGAATGATTAGTGGATAAATTTATGTAGTTGCTGTGGAGTTATTTCAACTCATCGTCTAGCATGTGCCCTCATGTTAATCTTTTGTGCAAATCCAGCGTTGAATTGACCCTCGTTTATGAAGCAGTCCGGCGCAAAAATGACGGCATGGTAACAACACTCTACTACAGCAACTACGCAACACTTGTTGCATGTTCTCGGGGGCAGGGTGTATGTAAATTTTAGAGTTAGTGATGTCACCAACCTGGGAAGAAGCTTGTAGTCCCTACCAGCCGTTTGTTGTAGTCCTTAAAAAGCAATTTCTGTAAAAGAAAATATCTCCCTTTGCATTGAACTTTGAGCATCATAACTTTACAGATGTAGTTTATGCTCAAACAGCAACATTACAGACTAAAGTTAAAAAAAAGTGAAATCATAATCAACCACCCCTTTAAAGTGACAACAGCCTAATAAACATGCTGCTGTCTGTGCCCTTATTGTTAATCAAACAACAAAAAACAAAGAGAAAATGAATTTTCACTAGTATCTGAAATGGTTGTCATAACTGCCTGTTTTAGCAAAAACAGTTTCATGGCTGGTAAAAAATATTTATGGCCGGTAAATTTTCTTAAGTCACGGGCCATTGGCAGGTGTGGCAAAACAGTTTTAGGCCCTGTTTGTTGGTATATATTTCATAATGTTTATTAATGTCTTTTGAAAAGCCAACTATGTTGTTTTTATCATTACGATTATAAACTGAGAGTTTTGAGTGTTGTCGGTATTGCCATAGGCTGATTCTTAACCCCGGACTTCCCTTTTTGTTTTCCAGCTTCTCCCAGAGCTGACAAACCCAGACGAGCTGCTGTCCTACTTGGGTCCTCCCGACCTTCCCAACAACAGTAACGATGACCTGCTCTCTCTGTTCGAGAGCAACTGAGCCCCTTTTCCCGCTCATACATCAGCTGCGCATCACCGTCCAACAGACAGCCTCCCTAATCCCGCACACTCCCGGCTCGTCCAGGGGAGGTTTGGGAAGCGTAACAGATATCCGATTGCGTCTTTGCACTGTTTCCTCCTGAGACTGGAATGCAGTGACTCATGGGAAGGTGCAACGAAGATCTTTTTTTTTTTCTTTTTTTTTTCTCTCCTGTGACAATGTTATTGTTCGTCTGCTTCTCTGAACTCTGTCGAGATTTTATTGTGAATTTCAGTTTGAAAGAGTTCCTGCTCTATCAAATCATTTGTAGAAAGACCGCCTCATCTCACATCAAGACTCGTGTGGTGTAAATGACATTGTGTGTGTGTGTGTGTGTGTGTGTGTGTGTGTGTGTGTGTGGAGGGGGGTGGGGGGTCAGGTCATTGTTCGTTTTTCATTGCAGCTCCTGTTTTAAATCTAAATTAGATAAGGGACTAACTTCAGTGCTGATCTAAAGTACTACACTTCAGAAATAACACGGGGAAAGCCAAAAACAAAACCTAATTCTTTTAATAAACAGGCAGACTTATGTTTTATTCCTTTTTTTTTGCCCAAAGATGACCACAAAGCTAGCTCCATGTGATGTAACATGGTTTTAAACCACAAATGGCTTAATCTTAAATGTTCTTTACTTGAAGGAGACCTCAAGTTTAGCCTTTTTCCCTTTTGAACGTGCTAATAGAGGCAATCACAATGTGTCAGACCTTAAAGAGTAGCATTAAAGAAGTGCACTATTACCTTTTGCACACCACGGGTTTGCCTACACACGAAAGAAATTAAAGGCAAAGAATCAGTCACCCAAACAAATACACACACGCACACCTCAAGCCACACTGTGTGTGTGTTTTGGCACCAACTCAGACTAATTTGATGCCACACCCTGCTCTCTGTTTTCGTCTGTCTCTTGTTCGTTTTTCCCCCCTCAATGTTCTTTTTAAAAAACGGTCTTCCTGCCCTGTGGATTTTAAGGCGTCGAGGTCTGTGGATTTCCACCATTACAAGAAAGGACTAGTTTCCTTGATCATCGTTGGCTCAGATCACACCCTCACTTGCAGACGCATTTCACTTGCCCTTAAATATGCAAGTTTGGGCTGTTTTTTGGTAGAAAACAAGTTTTCCTTGTCAACAAAATGTGTGAAACCAGACAGAGCACAAGCAGCCCAGTAGCACCTTGTAGACAGGTTACAAAACACACAAATGCACATGAGGAGTCACAATGAGGGCGTTTTTTGGACAAATACCTTCCCGTAGTGAGATTTTGCTTGGACAAATCTGGGTGGGTGGGAGCGTCACAACAGGAAATGGACTGATGTTTATAGCCGCACTCATAATTGAGGAGGAAAACATTGGGATTCATGTGAAATATGTACAGATATAGTATTATTATTGTCGCAGATGTGAACTTTCTCTTAACCCCATGATATGGAAAAAAGAACATTTGAAACACTATGACAAGAGCTCATGTCAGACATGCGCTTCATTCCCCCCGTTTTCCATTCAGTGCTTGCTTTCTCGGCAGAGAAACGGTGGAGGGGAGATGAGTCTGCTGTCGATTCCTGTCTTGTCTGATTTTATTATTTATCATCGCTCTTTGGGCACCGTTAGCGAAGTGCAGTTTGTATATTAACAATACAGGGAGCATCATGAGTCGACGGATGTGCTTTTGTTCTTTTTTTCGTTTGTTTGAAGTCATTTGTGTATCATACAATTTTATCTTTGATTATATAATAATTGTTATTATAATTATAAAGATAATTGATGGGCCTGTATGCATCTCTCTTCTGTGTTAACTAGCAGAGTTTATGAATTTGTTAGAAAGAGAAAAAAAAAATGAATTCATCAAAATCTGTGACCATGATCATAAAAAACTGAGAAACCAGCATCACTTGTTGATCAAACTGTTCAAAAAGATGTTTGACTGTCATGTGTTGGTGGATCATTAAGTTCTATCAATTGAATTAAACATGTACAATTGAAATCGATTTGTTTTTCTAAAGATGTGAAATATTTCCATTATGTTTTATAAGTAAAGACTTAAGCCCCATTGAGTTTCATTGGCTTTATTTGGAGCTGAGCAGCACCGCATTGTGTCAAAACGCGGGAACGCCGCTCAGGGGGCGTGTCCGTTCTGAGGGGAAAAAATAAAGCTTTTTTTGACTCATTTAGTTCGCTTTATATCTTATTGTGGCACGTTTAAATGTAACTTAGGTTCACATAATTACGTAATAAATGTAGAAAAATCCTTAATCTAATCTTCAAAACATTCGTTATTCGTGATAAAATGTTGTGCAGTAATGGCGAATTCAGCCTTTGGCCACCGCCCTCGCGCCATGACAGATCGCTGGTACCGCCCTCGTTGCTCATTGGATGGAACGCAGTAACGTAATTTCTGCCTACTCTAACGGGCCAATGAGGATGTCAATCAAACGCACTCCCTCTGATCACTCCGTTCGTGCGCTGCGGTAATTTATTCATCCGCACCGCTTCTAATTGGCTAACGCGCACGTCACTCAGCGGTTCCACGGCTTCATAGGTTCCAATTGAAAAAAGGGTCTGCTGGCTGCTTCTATATATCCCGTTTTCGCACACATCCTACTTCCCGATGAGCTGCGGCATTTTGTAGGATTCATTCGGTGACCAGCTGCTAATACAAATTGATTTTTTTTCATCATGGCCAACCCCAGAGTTTTTTTTGACATCACCATCGATGGAAAAAGTGCCGGGAGGATTGTAATTGAGGTAGGTTACAAAAAGTGACTGAATTGCGGTGGTTCGTGTGCGTTCGCATCACACCGTCTTTTTTTAAATCTAATGAATTCTTACATTAAAAAAATCTTTATAAAATGCGTGTAATCTGATTAAGTGTTTCAGCATCTTGAGATGGGCGGATGGGGAAGCAGTTTTTTCCCGCGCCGAACTGCAACAATGTTTCTTCTTGCCGTTAATCAGATGCTACGGCGTTGCCGGTTGTGATTGATATGTAACGCTGTTCGTCATTTTGATGCTTATGACATCTAAGAGCAGCAGAAAATGAGCTGTGCTGCTGTGTTTGACAAGAGACTGACAGCCTGAGCGCACATGGCGGAGTTTTCGATGATTACAGACGCAGTCTGCGCGTGCGATGCGCTGCACGCGTTTTTTTTTTCAGTGCAGACGCCATTTTCACCATCTTTTTTTTTTTTCAAAACCCAAGGTGCCATTTTGAAAAGGGAGGGGTGAATGCTGGAGTTTAGCCGTCCAGCGAAACTTGTTCACTGAATATTTACATTTAATTATAATAATGACTCCTTAAAATGTGCTCAGACTTGATTAATAAACGATTCCCATACGTTTTGATACCATTTGATAAATGGTACTGCAGTAATGTCAATAAACGCACTCCTGCCGTACTGCGCGTTCTCGTCAATGTCGATGTTACCAGAGAAACGCGGAAGTCATGGAATTCTAACCTGCTCAGGTTCTTTCGACGTCATAGCATCTTCCACGTCTTTTTCCCGCTATTGTTGTGTTCTAAAATGTACTGTTACCTAATTTAAAATAGAAATAGGTAATAGAAATTACAAAACTGCAAAGCCTTAAATCCTTTGATATTTGCTTTTCACGACGCAGATATTATAATGTAATATTATTTAGATAATGTTTGTTTCACTATTTGATTTGCTAAGATTTTCATGGCTGCCTTTCATTTCAAAATTTTGCATTAAAGAAAGGTTATGGTACAAAAGTGAGTCTTCGTCAGGCATAGTGGATAAGTTTATGTTTTTGCACCTAAATTAAAGGGATAGTTCACCCAAAAATGAGAATTTACTCACCCTCAAGTTGTTCCAAATCTGTATAATTTTCTTTGTTCTGTTGAACACAAAGGAAGATATTTTGAAGAAATGTGTTAAACTGAACAGTTCTGGGGCACCACTGACTTCCATAGTAGTTTTTTTTTCCTACTAAGGAAGTCAATGGTGCCCCAAAGTGGCCTGGTTACAAACTTTCTTCAAAATATCTTTGTTCAACAGAACAAAGAAATTTATACAGATTTGGAACAACTTGAGAGTGAGTAAATGATGATCGAATTTTCATTTTTGGGTGAACTATCCCTTTAAGAAATGCAGACAAAACATATGGAAGTTTGTTTTTTGTTTTGAAGTAGGTTTTTTTTTATTTATTTTTTTATACATTACACTTACGTACTTAAATATAATGTGTAGAACGCACATTATTAGCAAGTGAGATGCACATTTTTATTTATTTATTTTTTTTAAATATTTGATAACACATCCAATGATTTCCACACATATACTTAATTTCTTAATTTCTATTTCTTATTTTCCCCCTTCTATTTAAATAGCTGAGAGCTGATGTTGTTCCCAAAACTGCTGGTAAGCATTTTTCCATATTAAATTGGTTTCTTATAAATGATGATGATAATAACAATAATAATATATAGACATTCTCTTTCTCATATATTAATATCTCAATATCTACACAGAGAACTTCCGTGCTTTGTGCACCGGCGAGAAGGGTTTTGGCTACAAGGGCTCCGGATTTCACCGCGTCATCCCTAAGTTCATGTGCCAGGTAAGCTCTTAAGCCTGTGATGTCATAGGATGCTGTGGTTGACATCACGCTGATGTCATGCTTTTGTCATGCAGGGTGGAGACTTCACCAACCATAACGGAACTGGTGGAAAGTCCATCTACGGCAACAAGTTTGCGGATGAGAACTTCACCCTGAAGCATGGAGGGAAGGGAACCCTGTCCATGGCCAACGCTGGACCAAACACCAACGGATCCCAGTTCTTCATCTGCACTGCTGATACCGCTTGGTAAACTGCTGCTTTTTTTTTTTTTTAATTTATTTTTAATTTGTATTTACATTTGGTGATGTTAGTGCCCAAGTATGGTTTCTCCATGAACAGGCTCGATGGCAAACACGTTGTGTTCGGGAAAGTGGTACAAGGACTAGAAGTG
Source organism: Ctenopharyngodon idella (assembly GCF_019924925.1). Classification (NCBI taxonomy): domain Eukaryota; kingdom Metazoa; phylum Chordata; class Actinopteri; order Cypriniformes; family Xenocyprididae; genus Ctenopharyngodon; species Ctenopharyngodon idella. The sequence goes on from NC_067229.1 coordinate 46,119,215, forward strand.
GTGGATGCCATCGAAAGTAAAGGAAGCTCCAGCGGGAAGTGCTCTGCCAAGATCCTGATCGCTGATTGTGGCCAACTTTAATTGTCGCTTACACCTCCTTCCCATCCCAACCATGCACATTCCTTACTATACAAATTTCTTTTTTTTTTTTTTTATTGCCATTCCTGAATGAGATGCTAATTCCATGTGTCATGGTCCTGTTTTATGTGTTCTGATGGTCCCCAGGACATAATTTGTTAAACATGGATTAAAGATGGATCAAGATTCCTTTCAACAGATTTTTGTATTTCTTTCTTTCCTTGACAGCTCAGATCACTTGTTCCTGAGGAAACCTGATGTCTTTCATTTCTCATTGTGCCGTTATGTTCATGTAATATGGAGTTCATTCATAAGGAGCCCATTAAAGTGTTTTGGTTCCAAAATGGCAGCGTGCTGCTGCAGTTCTTTCTGTTGACCAACAGGTGGTGCCCTGTTCACTTTACTAGTGAAGTGGTTAAAACTAAATCCATTTTAAAAAAAAAACAAAAACAAAAAAACTTTCTTTACTTGAATGTTTAATTTTATTTCAGTGTGTATGTATGTGTGTATTATAAATATATATATATATATATATATATATATATATATATATATATATATATATATATATATATATATATATATATATATATATATATATATATATTTTCATTGGCATACTAAAATAACAACAAAAAATAAAACTAATGAATTAATAAAAATAAGAAACAACTGTATAAACAAAATGACTAAAACATTGAAATTTTATATATATATAACAGTAATAAGCTACTTCAGTATTGCAATGATGCTAAAATAAAAGTAATGGTTTTGCTTTTAAGGAACATGAATTTCCTTACTGTAGTGAGGGGAGAAACATCACTAAAAAATTAATAAAAATAAGAAATTAATAAAAACTGTATAAACATAAAAATGACAAACACAAAATGACTAAAACATTGAAAAAAAAAAATCTATAAAACAGTAATAAAAGCTATCTCAATATTGCAATCATGCTAAAATAAAATTAATGGTTTTGCTTTTTAGTGAACATGAACACCAGTAATGAAGCTTTTCAAAGCTTCGAATCAATTGAACCAATTGCTTCGCAAAACGATTCACTGTTTCGAAGCGTTCGAAACACCACTGGTCAAAGTGATGCCAACAAAACTCATGCTAAACATGCATAAAACAGCTTTTACAGATCCATTGCAAATGTTTTATTGAAAGTATAATCTATCAGATGCAGTTAACTAATCTAATACCATTAAATATTAAGTGTCTGTATAATATGCATTCTTTTATCAGTTTTCACGGCTTGTTTTGTTTATTCTATGGATGGGTCAGCTAAACAGATACTATTAACTACTATTTTTCATTTTAATTATATAAATACCTCATTAAAATGTCTACAAATGTATAAAACTCATCAGGGATCAGGTAATAGACATAGACACTTGTTCAATGATTCGCCGCTAAGGGCCAATATCAGTGAATCCGCATGATTCATGGGTTCAGAGATCGCACCCAGTGGTGCGCTGCGTCACATTTCAGAGGTCGCATTTGAAGGCTGCATACGTCATCAAGAATATCTTCTTATTTCAGAACAGTAACCGTAATAAAATTGACTGTTATTCCTCGTGTAGTGTAAAATACTGTAATTTCTTACTTTGCAATCTAACGGTCACTTTTCTTAAATGAGACCGCCTCGATGACGTATGCAGCCTTCAAATGCGACCTCCGGAGGACGCAGCCTTCGAAATGAGACATAGATTGACATCACTTTGTAGGCCAAAACGCGGAAACGAGTTAACATTTTAGCACTTCTGGTTTCATAGTGCTGAAGCCAAAGTCAATGGGTTTTTTAAATGGGATTTTGCTTAAATGGAAATAAGGTCTGTAGTAAACACAAGCTCAAGACACCACGTTTTATCCTATGACATAAAATACATCAGTATAGAGTACCTCAGGGATGACGTGTTTTTGTAGGCCAACCCGGAAGTTAGCGGCGCACGGGTTCCCTCGATCGAAAGCCTATGCATTTTTCCCATAGACTTTTGAAAAATCGTAAAAATTAGGCTCTGTGTTTAACAAAGGGTTATGACACTTACACGTTTTGTCTATCAAGATAATCTTTACAAGTTAACACAGCATTTATGCATTTTGAAGCCTAAATAAAATCGTCAAATATAAAAAGCTAACAGTAGGCTATAAACGGACTACAGCACATCATGGTCGCGGATCAACGTCACCACCACCAAGCTTCCTCAAACTTTATTTAAAAAACAACTTTATTTAAAAACATGCTGGCTGATTATGATCTGCGCTGTGTATGAATACTTATCCACTTTTTCATGAGAAATGCTGTCCAAATGTCCTGTTTGTCATGATGACGTCTAAAGTCACCGCCAAAGGAAGTAGTCCCTTTTAGCAATTTGTTAGCAACCGCCGTGTTTAAGACACAATAAAGGATTAAAAATCACAAGTGGGTTATAACTGGTGTGTTTTATGTCATAGATCAAAATGTGAAAATATTTAGAGGCTTTGTTAACCACGACCTTATTTCAGGCGATTTAGCAAAAACCCATTCAAAAAACCCATAGACTTTAGGGCGATGGAACCGGAAGTCCTAAAATGATAACTCGCTTCCGGGTTTTGCCTACAAAAGTACGTCATCCCTGAGGTACTCTATTACCCCACTTGCGTTACGTGTCTTGAAAAAGGCGGTTGCTAACAAGTGGCTAAATGGGACTACAGAGGCAGTCAGGGAGATGAAACGTCATCACGACGAAAAGGTAAGTTCAGTCCGCTTTTACAGCCTCATTATGCTTATAATTATGCACTTATAAACTATTCTTACTCAAACTTTCTGGGGAAAATGTTTTTATATAATAACTGAAAGAGTTGTCGGAAGCTTTATTGGTGGTGAAGTTCGCTTATCCTACCTTTAGCTTTTTACTTGGCGACTGCATTTAGGCTTCAAAATTCATAAAAGTAGTGTTCATCTGTGAAAATTATCTGGATGGACAAAACGTGCAATGGAAAGCTTATGGAAAAATCCTATTGGAATTTTTGTAGACCGTGCGATGCTAACTATTGGCCGACAAAGTGACGTCATACCTGCACCATTCCATTTCGAAACAGTTATGACGTAACGAAGCCTCGTTTACTGAAATCACATGACTTTGGCAGTTTGAAACACGTTCTGAACCACTGATTTGAAACAGAAGGTTCGTAAAGGTTTCGATGCTTCATAAAGTAAAACTATGAACTGTTAAAGTGTAACCTATTAAAATTACCATGAACTGCATAGGCCCAGCAATATGCAAAGTATTAAAATATATTTGATTTCAAATTAGCTTTGTAGTTCTGTCCCTCCAACTTTAAGCAAATACCTGGAAATTATTTTCCACATTAATACAGGACACCAAAGAAAGAAACTCAATATTTATTGTATAAACATTCTGCAAACATTTTTTAACCACATATACAAAAACATGATGTTTTACAACAGCAGTGCTTTTAAATAAAGGCCATTCGCTTGAACTCTATGGGATTTCTAAGTAAAAATGTTGTCCATATAGCATTGGAAGTGTCCGTAACCAGGTGTTTGGCAGAAAGGGAGGCTTAAAGCAACTCATCCAGCAAGTTTCCCGGGCTGTGCGTTTGTCCCAAAGCAGTGCTGATGGGGTTTTCGTTGCACATGGGACATGAACATCTCACCTCCAGCCACTTCACCAGACACCTGATAAGACAAAACATCTGAACCGCTATCCTGAAACTTGTCTGGCTGTTACAGTTCGGAGGCCCAGGCTGTGTTGGGCCTCTTTTCTTCAATGGCATTAACATGATAAAAGGCAGCGGAGGGATTTACCTCTTGTGAAAGGAGTGTTGGCATGGTAACACTCCAAGCTCATCTTTTGTCCTGAAGTCCTCCAAACAGACTGCACATGTTAACTGAGAAACACAAGAGGGAAAATCAGAATCAGAGTTTCAAAACTTTCCAAGTAGTCAAAAAGACAGAAAAGGTTTTACCCCATGTGTGTGTAACCGTGTTGTTTCATCTTTAAATACGACCTGTAATGTAAAACATAGTACATTCGTCTTTTGTTTTAAATGATAGTGGCACCAAAAAGTATCTGGACACTTAAAAATGTCTGAATGTCATTGCATCAAATAAAAAAAAAATCACAGCAAGTGTCATTTATTTGTAACAGCACAAAGCACACTTTCTAAGAACACATTTGACAAAGAGAAGTTTGTAAATGAGGTCAAAAAGTAGACTATTGAGTGGATGATGATTAAGGTTTAAGATCAATTCCATGACTTTTCCAGGTCTAGAAACCTTTTAAAATTCCCTCATATATCCAGATTTTCCAAGACCATGAGAATTATATATAATCCAAATAATTGTGTGTGGTATTTTCACACATTTCTTTTCAATTTCAGCATGTTTGCACGAGAGAATTATGGATCTTAGGGTGCATTGACACGACAATGATGTACTAAAAACAGAAAAGTTTTTCATTTGCATTTTTCACATACAGACGACAATGTTGTCAAAACGATCCCCGCTCACATGGATCCGCAAAAACGACTAAAAAAGCTGTATTATGCTGCCAGGCCAGTAGTTGGCGATGTCACTTTGTAAAGAAACACTACACGCCTATAGACTGAACATGAAATGCGCATGGCGTCACTTTGTTTTCACAAATTCACGTTTTTGTTGTTTACACGGAGATGATAACAGTATTGTTTTCAAAAACTTGCACTTTGGGGCTGTTTACACGACACCATTTTCAACTAAAAACAGAAAACTTTTTATGCTTTTTGGCCATTCATTTATACAACAACGGCGTTTTGGGGGCCTGAAAACAAACTTTTGAAAACGGGTTTCAAAGTCCAAGTTTGTGCAAGTTTATCATTTCAGTGTAAACGACAAAAACGCAGATCTGTGGAAACGGTGACAGCATGCACATGCATATTACGGGTTTAGTCTATTGGCATGCACATTTTGCGTGAGTGCTCTGTAAAATAACGGAGTGTCTATTTACACTAAGTGCAAATAGCGTCCCTTGTTGGCAAATGCTATTTACACTAGCTCCGCCCACCAATGTCTGGTTGGGACACTCAAGTTTCAAAAAAGACGCACAAAATTCAATGTCTTCAGTGGCGCGGCGGTAGCAAGTAAGGCTTGTAAACCTGGCTTTTAATCCACCTTTTGCAGAGCTCGCATTTATGTTCAATAAAAATTAAAATAACCTTCTAAAAGTGGAAATAAACTGCGAACGAGTGTTCAATAATATTAAAAGTGTTTATTGGGTAGGGTTAGGGTGTTTTTCAATTCTCCCAATAAGGTAGCATCCATTTAATAATTTTAATAAATATAATAATTTACACTCTATGATATTATTGCATCCTGTTAATGTACAAAAATACTGAGGTGCAATTAGTATCTGCCAATATAAAGTATAGATAGCATCTAATTGCTATTTACTCTTATTGCAAAGAACTGATACTTTTACATGGTGTAAAATGAATGTATCTCTATTGTCACCTAGTGTAAATAGCATATCGGCAAGAAAATGCTGCTATTGTCACTTAGTGCAAACAGTCGCTGTCGAAAATAATGCCTAGGTACGTAGGTGAGTAGTGTGACATCGCCAACTACTGACCTGGCATGCATGATACAACGTTTTTAGTCATTTTCGCTTATCCGTGTGAACGGGGATCGTTTTGACATCTATACAAAGAAAAAATGTTTCCGTTTTTTTTTTACACCATTGTTGTGTAAATGTACCCTTTGAAACCCATATTTGGCTATTCATTAATAGCCAAAATGCATAAAAAGTCTTCAGTTTTTAGTTGAAAACGGTATTGTGTAAACGGCCCCATAAAAAAAATGTGATTCTCTCCAGCTGTGGTTCCTCTGACAGAACACCTGTGTGAGCCTGAGGAGAACTGACTTCATACATCCACTGAAAATCACCAAAACACCAGCTGATCAAACACACTGAGACTTCAAACAAGAAGAAAAGTGATATTAGTGAAGAGAAAAAAACCTGCAGCTTCTGAGACACGCAGGTACAGACATTTTTAAGTGTGACGTAAGTATCAAATACTTTTTGATGGTATAATTTATGATATAACCTCACATCACACACTCACCATCTTGTATCCGGCTCTCACATTCCGAGCCTGATGTCTCAGTTTACTGCAAAGAGAAAATGGCCACACCATTCATTATTAAAAATAAATACATATAACTTAAATAAGCATATTAAAAAAGTATATATGGGTCATTGACGAATACGGTTTTTAAAAGTGTAAAAAAAAACCTAATGGAGATATAATTAATTTTGAAGTTTTATTAAGTGTTAACAATTAGATAATGTGGTTTTCAATTAACACTACTTTTGTCATTTTTTACAAGATGGACAAAATTTGTCACCAAAAAAGTCATTTGGTTTAACCTAAATTTCGGTTTTACCGAATGACACATTTGGTTATACCGAATGACGATATTTTCGAACAATGCTAACAGGCTGATATCTCACTAGCTAGCAAGCAAAAGGACAAATAAACATTTAATATTTAGTAGTTTTTTTTTAAATATTACAACATTTTCCATGTTTTATAGCAGTTGTACCGAATGACCTGATGTTTCGGGACATGCGTATGAGCAAGTGAAAACATGAATTTTTCAAATAGTTAAAAGAGAGTTAGTTACTTTGCTTCACAACCATGTGGTCCTTTGCAGGTGTCTGAATGATGTCACATCCTGTCACATGATATTGAACGCATGACTTGATCCAAAATGGTCCCTTTATATTGGTTACTCCAAATGACATCAATGAAATTCATTTTTCCGGATATTCTTTCTCATAAAAAGCAACGACTTCTACACATAATTTTATTACCATTTTAAACTATGTTAATATATAATGTTATAAAATCATGCCAGAATAGAAAATATATACATTTATTACATTTTAAGATATGGCTATATTGGCCTTTGGACGGTTAAACCGAATGACCTTTTGACGCTTCAAAATCTTTAAAATACCTTTATATGTAGCAAAATATAATTAAAACCTTTTGGATTCAGTAAAAGAGACCTTACATACTTTGGATGTCATATCATTGTTTTTTACTATTAAATATTTTTATTTAAATATAAAAATATGTATACAAATTGTATATTTCAATTAAAATACTTATATTGCACAATATTTAAAAAATGAATAAATAATATATTAATTAATGTGTGTGTGTGTGTGTATCTAGTATGTATCTAGACATCAGTTTGGCAGTAACAAGCAATGGTTGTGCTGTGTAGTATGTTTCTAAACCACACAAATTTGGCCTGGGAAGGTTTTCATCTCTCTGTGTTTGACATAACATTAGCCAAAAGCCTTTTGGTCAAAAATAGCATCGTGAACAAAAAGCGTGGAGATACAATCTAGTGCTGAATTGTTCGAGTTCGGAAGCGCGTGAGGCCACAGGAAGTCCTTTCTGTCAGTCTGTCACAGCCGTTATTTACAGGAGAGCCCTGATGAAGTCCAGCGACAAACTACAGTTCTGTAAACATGATCCCGGATTCGCATGATCCGAGTTGCCAGTTCTGGTAAACCATTAATGATATAGTCAGACGATTACAGTAACACTTACCTTATAAAGAAGCAGCAGAATATCAAGCTTAAGACAAAGATAAATATCCCAGTGCCAAAGATGACCACATAGATGTTGAGAGGGAGTTCCTGAGAGGTCACTGGAGGCATGGTGCTTTAAATATCAATCATTTCCTGAAGATGGAGAAGCCCTGAAAAAAGTGAGGACAGTTCATACCGTTTACGGAAAATCTACGTGATTATTTTGTGCGATATAACAATACGATATAGTAAATTTTAGGGTTAGAAAACACAGAAAAATGATTGGAAAGGCTGTAAAGAAGATAGCACTTCTTTCAATCGATTTTTAAAAATAGTTTTTACAGTTTGTTTTTTAAATCGATTGATCTGAAAGATAGCCTAAAGAAGAAGAAGAAGAAAAAAAAATACATTAAACATTTATAATGTGATTAAATAATTAAAAAAAAAAAAAAAAAATCTCACCATTATAAACAGGCTCCGAGGTGTCTTTACTTCAGTGCTTATTCTTCATACTCGGATTTGTTCGTTCTCACGCGCCAACCTTCAAATGACTCAAAAGAATCACTGACTTTTTAGTTACATCTACAGTATCGAGATCCTGTAAATGTGAATAAAATAATATTCCGTCTGGAAGACGGAGATCAAACAATGTAACGGACCGCAGACAGACATAAATATTCACATGCACTAGAAAACAATAAACCCCGCCTGTAATTCAGGGGGCGGAGCCCAAATATCAGATGATTCACTGATTATTCAGTGATTCACTCCTTTAAAAATTCCCCAGATTCATCAAATCAAATTGCATTCATATAAAATGTAGCAGTAATATAATATAATTGTAAGTATTTTTTTTATTATATTAGACACCACAGTGCATATATACTACAGAAAACGTTTGTGGCCTCGAAAGTATATAAAAAGTTCTGCATGAATAGCTCTTAAAATATTTAAAAGATTCATCATAAACATTTCTCATCCCAAGTAATGTTTTTAAGTAAAAATGTTTAGAATCACAGCCAAAGTCTCCTAATTTTGTTTTCCAGACTGCAAAATCTACGTTTCTAAGTTGTCTAAAAATTGCTTTGTAGTAATAAGCCAGAAGAAAATGCAGGAGGCATGTTTAGACAGAATTATCATTAGGTTAATGGCAAATTTGGGGCAAAGGCTTTTGAGTGTTTGTATCCTGGGTGCCGCTCATGCTGACTGACTCAGATGGTTATTTGTTCACACCCTGCTAACAAGTCTGACATTAGACACCATAGTGAATTCACTGAAGATTCATTTAATGTTTAAGACAAGCTGTGAGAGTTTTCCTGCTCATTGCATGATTTTTCAGTTTTGTTCCCTTTCTCATTATCCAGAGCACTTAACTATGGTGTTGGGATTAAAAAAGGAAAACAGAACAGACTTAATGCACAACAAATCATATGTGTCAAAAATAGTATGTCAAATGTGCCAGAATGATGGTAGAAATGTTTTGTTTTAATATATTATTGTATTGCTTTTTAACTACATAATTAATTGATTTATTCATTAATTAGATAATTGTAAGTATTACAATCTTTATTAGTCCTTTTGTAGTTTCATTTTTTAACATTTACAAATAATTGATTGCTTTAATTTCCCATGCTTCCTCGCCAGCTTCCATATTCACAGACAAACAGCCGTAAACATTCAGTGATTCTGTGTGAAAATTCAGCCCTGCCCTCTGACAAACAAGATTTTAACAAAGGTTAAACAACACCACAGTGCAACATTCAGACAACATGCCTTCGAAATTCTCCAGTCAACCTTCAAAGGGACAGTGAGGACAAAGTTCATATTTCATCAGTCATTTTCCTTGTGAACATTTCATCATCATGAAATTCAAAACATTTGCAAGGTGTCTTAAATGCACTACATGTATGAATTGGCCACATGGAGGCGCTATAATAAGTGTTTTAATGTTAAAGGAACACTCCACTTTTTTTGAAAATAGGCTCATTTTCCAACTCCCCTAGAGTTAAACAGTTGAGTTTTACCGTTTTCGAATCCATTCAGCCGATCTCCGGGTCTGGCGGTACCACTTTTAGTATAGCTTAGCATAGTTCATTGAATCAGATTAGACCGTTAGCATCTCGTTAAAAAATGACCAAAGAGTTTCAATATTTTTCCTATTTAAAACTTGACTCTTCTGTAGTTGCATCGTGTACTAAGACCGACGGAAAATTAAAAGTTACGATTTTCTAGGCCGATATGGCTAGGAACTATACTGTCATTCCGGCATAATGATCAAGGAACTTTGCTGCCGTACCATGGCTGCAGCAGGCGCAATGATATTACGCAGCGCCTCTCACAAATGTCTCCATGGTTGCAAGGCACGCTCCCTGTGTCAAGTTTTAAATAGAAAAAATATCGAAACTCTTTGGTCATTTTTGAGCGAGATGCTAACGGTCTAATCAGATTCAATGATCTATGCTAAGCTATGCTAAAAGTGGTACCGCCAGACCCGGAGATCGGCTGAATGGATTCGAAAACGGTAAAACTCAACTGTTTAACTCTAGGGGAGTTGGAAAATTAGCCTATTTTCAAAAAAAGTGGAGTGTTCCTTTAATGCTTACATAGGTCCGGTGTGGACTAGAATCTTAATTCAGTTTTTTACATTGAGTCTTGAGTTCATTCCCACAATCCTGCATTTATCTCCATCAAGCATGCAAACCAAATAAATAAACTAGTGTACACAAAGCTTTTTATTCTTCTCAATATGACATAAAAATAGTGGGATATTTATGGGCTACATTTTTGTTTTTAAGTGCCATAAAATAAATCACCAATACATATGGCTGTTTCTCATGTCATATTACAGAGTGAAACAGTCTGGTTCCGGAAGTAAAAACTCCATTAATTTTCTCCATAGGGAAATGGATTTTGAACGATAACTTATAAACCTTTAAAGATAGACCTACTGTGAGATCCGAGGTTGTTAATCCATGGTATTTGCTTCTGCTTTAGTCGTCAGCCCGCACTATTTCAATTTATTCTTAAAATAATCGTGTTTAACAGGTGAATTCGTGGTGAAAAACTTTATTACCCATTATGCAGTACAGAAAGATTCCACCAATTAGAGAGTCGCCACAATCAAAACGCGCCAAAATAGCTCTTTAGCTCCGCCCACTCACACGAAGCACTGCGAAGTCGATCAGTGGTCGATCTCCCTGCTCTCAAAATACTTAAATATTTGTATTTATGTGCATATTTTGCAATAAACTTAAAATATATTGATTTTATATATAGTCAACATTTTAAATGAGTAGTTTATAATTCGATTTTACATTTTGCAATGCTTCATGGGATTGTAGTTCATTTCCCCTCAGTAAAGTCGTTAAGTACACGGCCTTGTACGTATCGTTGTATTTTTGTTTGATTTTCAAATACCTCTTTGCATCAAATTAAAGTTTATAATGTTATGATTAGCCTCGCAGCTGATTAGCTTGGTTCATGGCCTATAATGCTTTAACAAAGACTTAAAAACAATCCCTATCAGCGAAATGAATGTTATATATAGAAATACTTACGCGTCATTAGAAATCGGGTCTCCTTTAGGACCCAGGCAATAATGCCTGATCAAAAGTTGTTATCGTGATGTGTTGACCTATTTCACTATTGTATGATGTTTATTACATTAAGTGCACAAACAACATGCTTGAAAAATAAAATTAATGCCTATGTATTGCATAATAAAACAAACTGGAAACACAACCACGCTATTTTGTTTTTTTATAAGGATAAGGATTGTTACAACATACTATGTTCTGAAAAAGTAATTTAATATTAATTTTACACAATAATAGCAACGTGGTATAGTATATAATATTATTATTATTATACATTTTTAATAAATTAATTGTCATGCTAAGTACATACAAACACAAATCATTAACTTGAAACATGTAATTGGGAACTATATTGGAAGCAAAAAAACATACCTAATATAATATAAGCTAAGCTAGCAGGCTAATCGCGTAGCTGTATGCTATGCTAGTACATAAGCTAACTTAAAAAAAAAAAACAGTAAAAACAAGAAATGCTTGATTTCACAACCTATAACTTCAGTTATATACTAGTATATGAATCATGTAATTTAAAAGACATGAATGGTCATTATAACGCATTTTAAACGATATAAATCATAAAGTGATTTTGCAGGAATTATAATCAGATGCTAAAAATACTACCCATTAAGTTAGTTGAACCAACGGGATCACTCAGGGTCCTAAAGGAGACCCAATCTCTGACCCAATTCCTGGGGGGATTCGATTTCTCACCACACCGGAACCAGCGCCGCTGGAAAATTGGGCGAGCACTATTGCTCTCTATATTTGTTGCAAAGTTTGTGATAAAAAGAAAGAAAGAAAAAAAATTAAAAACCGTTTTGCTGGAGATAAATATTTTAAACAGCTTCGCGTAAACAGGTTTTAACTTTTTTTTTCCTTTTTTTATTTTCAGATCCAGCACAAAAGCAACTCTTTGCAAAAATGAAATAATGTTTATTAGATTTCATATGCATTATAAATAAAATAACAACATCATGATTTTTACAAACTCCCCAGTTTGTCTCTGGCTGCACGTTCCCGTTCAACTCAGAAATTTGGTCCAAAACAAGTTTAATCTCTGAGTGATCGACACTTGTTTTTAAGACACAAACTGGTGTGTGGTTCAGCTCCACATACTGTGGAAGGGATTGGCAGTCCTGGCAGTATTTAGCTCCAGCTGTTGCAGTGGTTGGAAGATGTTACGACGACCAACACATACACAAATACAGTAAACAGCTGTCCCCAATAATACAAATGTACAGAAATGACAATAATACTAGCACACTGTAATTGATACAGCTACAGTTGGTACATTGTACTGCACTTGAGGATTTGCTGGATTTGTAAGTACAAGAAGGTTGCACTTGTTGTGTAGCTACCATATTTTACAATACCATACAAAACAAGTTAAAAGAGACGACTTGTATAACTTGAAACGTGTAGAATACTTCACATGACATCTTTTTTGTAGTATTTATACAGACAAACTAAAGCACACATCAATGATAAATCAAACAAGTTAATGTGTAACAAAACTGACTGCAATTTGCATATAGTCACATGTACACTTGAGTTTAGAGTTTTGTGATGAATGTGATCAGCTACATTACCTTCATTAAAAGACACTTGAGACACCGGCTTTTAAATGCAAAATGAATGGATCATACTTTCAAGCTTTCTATTATAACTATAACACTGCACCTATAACAAGACATTTTTGAATTTGGGGTTAAAACTACATCTTCTGGAGAAAATATGAGCCGTGCTTCATAAGACAATCTGGCCTTCAAAATATTCAAGTGGTTGTTACGGTGTTCTGGATGGTCATTATGACAATATTATGCGGTATACTGTTCTGGGTTGTTGCTAGGGTGCTCTAGGCAGTTGCTAAGGTATGGCTAAGTGGTTACTAGGGTGTTCTGAGGGGTTGCTTATGGAAGCTTGTTTCCACCATGGAATAAATTTGTTTTTAAATATAATTGTGTCTTTTTATTTCACAATTCTGACTTCTCACAATTGCGAGTTTGCGTCATAAAACGTCAGAATAGAGAGATATAATCTCGAGAAAAAAGGTCAGAATTGTGAGTTTGAACTCGTAATTCTGACATTATAAACTCACAATTCTGACTTTTTTTCTCGCAATTCTGACAAGTGTTGTCAAAAGTACCGACTTTGGAACCAAGTCGGTACTGAAACTTTGAGCGCTGTTGAGCGGATTAGCCTCGTACACACCGGGACGACTATCGCGCACACTTATCGCCAGCATTTTTCGAGACGTTTTTCGTGTTCATACCCAAGCGATTTTTGCTGCCGACGTGCCGAGTGAAAGTGCAAATTCACTCCCTGACAGTATATGGCACTTGTGCTGAACAGTAGTGCAAATAAACATATTTATGATACTAATAAAATTAAAGAAGATAAAAATACAGATATAAAATGGCATATATGGCATATACATGACATGAGGAGATGGTAGTCAGAAACAGTCACAATGACGGTAGTGCAAATAAACATGAAATAGACATTCTCAACTATATTTCTTGAATGTAAAAAAAACAAAAAAACAGTAAAAATACAGAACTAAAATGGCATATAATACAAAAGTGCCAGTCTCATTAGTCGGACAGATTTTAACGCGGCGCGTCAAACCAAAAAAACGAACCTGCTTTTACGGCTGCCGTTTTTCGCGTCGGTGTGCACACTCACATTGGCGCCCTTTTTGTTTAGTCACAAGGCGTTAAACGTTGGCGATAATCGTGTGCGATATTCGTCCCAGCGTGTACAGGCCTTTAAACACATCTGATTGGCCATTGTGTTCACACACTCAACAGATAGGTCTGGGATTGGCTCAATTGATCAATGCTTCAAAAACATGTTGTAAATAGACATTTTTGACTAACACTAATTCTGACTTTTTGCTCACAATTGTGAGTTAGTATCTCACAATTCTGACTTCTTTTCTCAGTAATTTGCGAGTTATAATGTCCAATTCTGAGGAAAAAAGACTGACTTTTCTCATAATTGTGAGTTTATATCATGCAATTCTGAGAAAAAAAGTCAGAATTATGAGATGTAAATTCGCAATTGTGAGAAAAGTCTCGATTACCTTTTTTATTTTTTATAAATAAATGCGCTTGCATCTCGTGCATTTTGCAGTCATTAGCTGCGTCCCAATTCAGAGGCTGCATCCTTCAAAGGACTTGGACTTTAAAGGCCACTCCTTCGAAGCCCGCGAAGGTCAGACCGAGCATTGTTAAATGGGATGGTCTAGCCTATGGAGGATTGTTCTTGTCGCCTAGCTGCTGTAATAGCTGCCGTTGATGAGTGGCAGTAACGTCTGTACTGGACTTTTTTGAAAGTTATATTCAACTGCCTGAAAGCAAAACAGGGTTCACAAACTGTCTAAATATGTCCACCATGGTCCATTTCTGTATATAGTAAAGTATAAACTATATTTAATTGCATCTTAGTAAGATATGTCAACATTTGAACCGCTTTAAAGTTTTTTTTTTTCACTTGTATCATTAGATATTTGGGTAAGTTGAAACCCAATATTTACGTTTGAAAGTGTAATTCAGAAATTTCTCTCAAAAAAATCCTGTTGTCAACGGTGCACAATGAATTCTGTGGTAGGCAAGGCAGCGAAAGATCCATCTGTTGTATCCTTCATTTCATGGGAAACAAAGGACGCATTTGGAGGCCGCATTTGAAGCAGCCTTCGAATTGGGACAGCCTTTATCGCACTGCTGTGACGCAATCGGCCTTCAAATGCAGCCGTTGAAAGATGCAGCCTCTGAATTGGGACGCAGCTAGTGTTAAACATGGACACAACATTCTAAAAACGCAGCGCTCAAGTTAACAGTTCAAATTTTAAAAAACGCTGGATCTCTGGACCTTGCGTTTTTCCCCATTCCACTACTCTGCGTCTCGCGTTGTTAAACGCAAAACTGCATTCTGTGTAAATGGCCCCTTAGGATTTCTAGGTGGTTACAAAGGTGTTGTGGATGGTTACTAGATCACTGCTACAGTTGCTCTGGCATTTCTGTGTGGCTCACTAGATTGTTATGGGTGGTCACAAGGTCAAAAATGTTTTTTTTGGTCATCCAACACATGCAAACCTAGAACAAGTTGCACATTTTGCAGTATTGTTTATGTAAGTAGCTGAAATATTGCCAGAGTTTAATATTTGTTTTCTTTTTTTATCTAAATCTTTAACCTTAAGTATGCAATAGCAATAGCAATAGTGGTGCTGGCTTAAGATCTGTTCAAGATGGCAGATGTTTTTATTTTCCATATTTGTTTCCAGCACATTATTTTGTAAAATCTATCACAATCTAATCTGATCCTGGAACATTCTGTCGAGCTGAAATTCTATTCAAATGACCCATTTGAACTGTAAAAAAAAAGCACCATTTTTTTAACTGTAAAAAAGCACCATTTTTAGTGAATGTGTGTCGAACATAAACCAGGCTTAGACCAGGCTTGGGGGCCATTCACACAGAATGCGTTTTGCATTACACTGCACTGATTTTCTATTGTTTTTCTATGTAAACACACTAGACGGACACGTTTGACTGTTGCGCTAGCATCTGGTGTCTTTTGCAGTGTTTCATGCATGACACGGCGTTCTCGAGTCGAGAATTTCAACTTAAAAAAAAAAAAACACATGTCTCTAGTTCTGTAAATGCCACAGATTTTTTGCATCCCACTGTGCTGCTTTTACATTGTTTTTCTATGTAAACATGCGATAGACGGATGTATTTGCCCATTGCGCTCAGATCTTTTGCAGCAGTTTGCGCATGACATGTCGTTCTAAAAACGCAGCATTAAAAGTTCAACTATCTGCACCTTTTTTGTTCTTTTTTTTAATTCCACTGCGCTACGTCTTAAAAACACATTGTGTGCGAAAGGCTTCTTAAGCATTCCTGCTTGCTTTAACGAAAACATGTGGTCACTTTTCTACGGCGATTAACACAGCAACATTTCAGTGGGTGGTCATGTGAACAGATGTGAACGGTTAACAGTGAATAAGGCATTACGTACATTTCTAGAGTTCCTGATGTAATAAGGCATTTGTACTGACCGCAGGAGGACAGCTGGAATAAACTCACTGTATGTGAAGACATTCTGCTCTTATTTTACTGCAAATACAAACGCATTAGGTCAAGGCCTGGGCCAGAAAGTTCAAATGCTACCAGTGAGTTTATGTTGCATTGCGGCTGGCACGCAGAACGCTGTCCAGGCCGCTGAGCTGACGCAGGAAACCGCGGTTGGGTGTTACGCCACGGTGGTCCTTCACGGTCTTGATGGCCTCCACTAAAGTCATGTTCTGCCGGATCATGAGGTAAGCCAGAACCAGCGTAGCAGATCGGCTCACCCCGACGGCACAATGCACAAGAACCGTTCCTACAAAATTAAAGACACTGCAGCGTCATTTTCACATGGATGACATAAAAAGTCTGAGACTACACTGAATATCTGTAATTAAAACTACATATCAAATTCTAAAACGTTCATTTCAACTTTCGCTGAAATTGTTATACTGTTAATGTAATGTGTAATGACATAAATTAAAGAGAATGAAAAAATGTTTTTAGACACTATGTGTATGCACACATATATCTGACTCTTTTTATTAGAATTTCAAATATGAATTCAAAATTCACATATAAGCACAAATATGTTATACATATTATACATGTTATACACCAAATGGAAAATAAAAATAACAAGAAAAGAAAAAAAACAATTAAAAAGTGTACACTCAAGTATGAGTATGCTATAAAAGCTTGTTCCCGATTCTGACTTTTTCTTAAAATTGCGAGATAAGTCCAATTCTGAGGAAAAAAAGACTGACTTTTCTCAGAATTGTGAGTTTATATCTCACAATTCTGACTTTATATCACGCAACTGAGAAAAAAAAGAATTATGAGATAAAAAGTCACAATTACCAATTATTTTATTTTTTTATTCAGTGGCGGAAACAAGCTTCCATAGTATGTACACTTAACCAGTACATTTTTTTTTTTTGTAAAGAAATGAAGAATAAAAAAAGTTCTTTATGAAACTTAAAGGCTGTAAAACCCTTTTTGCTATTATTTTGAACCTTTATTTTTATTATAATAAGCCTGGGAATTGTTCAAAAAACTTCTGGTTGAAAGAAAGAGGCCCTTTATGAACTGACCTCCAGTACTAAGGGCTCTGTGAATGAACTCGGACGCTGGGTAGAAGTTCACACTCATGTCGAAGGAGGGCGAATCATGGGCTTCAATGCCATGATATGTGATGTTCATGCCAGCGTAATGCTCTGCACCGCCTCTCCATTTGCTCTGAGCACAGTTGAGGATGTGTGTGATCCCCAGCTTGATGAGTTCTTTGCGGTTTGAGGCAATTTCTCTGAAATGAGTATGAAAGGCTATTGTGTTAAAACTGTACACGGTACAACATTTACTGGTAATTGCTAGTTTACCAATAGAGATAAGTTAACTCTTTTACTTCTACTGTATCAGTTACTGGATTTTGTCACACTTTATTAAAGTGCCCTTATTAGGCTATTTTAAAGGTTCCTAATTTTGTTTTGGAGGTCTCCTACATGCTTCCAATGTCAAAAAACACTTACATTTTCTCATAATATACATTTGCACATAACTTCTGAACTATTCCTTTAAGAATTGAATCTTTCTTTTAGGAGACAATAATTTAATTTGTCATGCATTTTGATCTTTAAAACTTTGCAGATCTTTTACATTCACAAACAGCTATTTTACACACTGCATGAAAGGAAATATTTGAAGAAGCATAATAGTGGCACTTTAAATGCATTATTCAAAGCATTAATAAAGCATTTTATGATCCCACCACATCTTTTTTGTTTGAAAAACTAGATGCTTTTTTAATATAAGCAAATAAATCATAATCACCTGTTCAATATACGGTATACGGCATGACCAAAACCACATATATTCATGGGCTACTCACTGGTCACCTATGTAGAGTCTTGGCCACACTTCATCTGCATGATTACAGGCGGTTTTCCCCGTGTACAGCAGACGCTCAAGTTCAGAAACAGTTAGTACCGGACAGCCCTTCTCCGAGTCCTTTCTGCTGGGAGACCTGGAATTACTCCGTGACCGAGACAGTCTGGACATGAAAGCCATCTGGACTAGCCTCCAGTCAAGCTATAAAATAACATAAAAAAATAATAAAAATAAAGGTTTAAAAGTTAAGTGTTTTTAAAATACAAATTAAAGGGACAGTTCACCCCCAAATTACTCACCCTGTCGTTGATGTACAGTTGACACATTTTTCAGCTTAAATAAATAAACATTACTTGCACTATCAAGAAAACAACAACCAATAGAATTCCATTTTCTATTTTTACAATAAGAATGTAATTTATGTTCTATTTATTAAAACAAAGTATATTTCTCATAAAGATTAAGCATGTTTAAGCATTTTTTACATGTATTCCAAAATAATAACTAACTTTGCAGTACAAAAAAAAATCATATTTCACGTACTGATGTTTAGCTTTTTTTAATAGTCAACTTATTTTCAGATCAGCATTCATCAAAGCTCGGTGAACACTGCAGGTGTCATGATGGTCACAGACACAAGGATGTATTTCACCAGACAGATTGCACACTAAAAAACCTTCACAGATCATGTTTTCAAGTCATTTCAAGTTTTAATGTAATGTGACAATATGTGACAGCGGTGATATCTAAGTAAGTTGTTTGCTTACTTTTTAATTAGTCTTCCTATTAACACCATTACTTATTCATTCTGACCAATTTTGCAGATACTAGTGGATGCGGCACACGCACAAAAAAGAGAGGTGGGATTTATTAATAAGCCCATCATAGCGTGATGGAGGCACCGCCTCCTCTCACATGACTATTCCCCATTCATTCCCTCACCAAACCCATGGCACACTTTTGGGGGTCTATCAAAGTCGTCATGAAACGGAAGTTGTGATAGTCTTTTCTTCCCTATTGTGACACACTATATTGCCACTAAGGGGCCAAGCCCAACCCCTGAAAAACAACCCCACACCATAATCCCCCTCCACCAAACTTTACACTTGGCACAATGCAGTCAGGCAAGTACCGTTCTCCTGGCAACCGCCAAACCCAGACTCGTCCATCGGATTGCCAGACAGAGAAGCGTGATTCGTCACTCCAGAGAACACGTCTCCACTGCTCTAGAGTCCAGTGGCGGTGTGCTTTACACCACTGCATCCGACGCATTCATTCCCTCACTAAACCCATGGCACACTTTTGGGGGTCTATCAAAGTCGTCATGAAACGGAAGTTGTGATAGTCTTTTCTTCCCTATTGTCACACACTATATTGCCAAAAGTATTGGGACACCCCTCCAATTCAGGTGTTCCAATCACTTCGATGGCCACAGGTGTATAAAATCAAGCACCTAAGCATGCAGACTGCTTCTACAAACACTAGTGAAAGAATGGGTCGCTCTCAGGAGCTCAGTGAATTCAAGCGTGGTACTGTGATAGGTTGCCACCTGTGCAATAAGTCCATTCGTGAAATTTCCTCACTACTAAATATTCCACAGTCAACTGTTAGTGGTATCATAATAAAGTGGAAGCAATTGGGAACAGCGGCAACTCAGCCACGAAGTGTTAGGCAACGTAAAATCACAGAGTGGGGTCAGAGCATGCTGAGGCGCACAGTGCACAGAAGTCGCCAACTTTCTGCAGAGTCAATAGCTACAGACCTCCAAACTTCATGTGGCCTTCAGATTAGCTCAGTGAGTAGAGAGCTTCATGGAATGGGTTTCCATGGCCGAGCAGCTGATCCAAGTCTTACATCACAAAGTGCAATGCAAAGCGTCGGATGCAGTGGTGTAAAGCACGCCGCCACTGGACTCTAGAGCAGTGGAGACATGTTCTCTGGAGTGACCAATCACGCTTCTCTGTCTGGCAATCCGATGGACGAGTCTGGGTTTGGCGGTTGCCAGGAGAACGGAACTTGCCTGACTGCATTGTGCCAAGTGTAAAGTTTGGTGGAGGGGGGGATTATGGTGTGGGGTTGTTTTTCAGGGTTGGGCTTGGCCCCTTAGTTCCAGTGAAAGGAACTCTTAATGCTTCAGCATACCAAGACATTTTGGACAATTTCATGCTCCCAACTTTGTGGGAACAGTTTGGGGATGACCCCTTTCTGTTCCAACATGACTGCGCATCAGTGCACAAAGCAAGGTCCATAAAGATATGGATGAGCGAGTTTGGTGTGGAGGAACTTGACTGGCCTGCACAGAGTCCTGACCTCAACCCCATAGAACACCTTTGGGATGAATTAGAGCGGAGACTGCGAGCCAGGCCTTCTCGCCAACATCACTGCCTGACCTCACAAATGCGCTTCTAGAAGAATGGTCAAAATTCCCATAAACACACTCCTAAACCTTGTAGAAAGCCTTCCCAGAAGCTGTTATAGCTGCAAAGGGTGGGCCAACTCCATATTAAACCCTACGGATTAAGAATGGGATGTCATTAAAGTTCATGTGCATGTAAAGGCAGGCGTCCCAAAACTTTTGGCAATATAGTGTATATCCAAGTTTTTTTTTCTTCTGGAACAAGAAAAATGTAGGGTGGGACTTGATTTTGTCCATGGGGAATTGATTCGATGGTTGGATGGTTGTGGTTTGCTATTGGTGGATCTCATGTGAGTGACAGGTTGTCCCGCCCTCACGCCAGTAAACACATCATCAGAGAAGAGATGTTGCTGAAAGAGGGAGGGAAAGTTATTTTGATTATTTTGATTTCAAGATGTCTTTATAACTCAGTGGGCTCAAGGGAGGCAAGAAAAAAGCTTAACATTAACCTGCTGCTGTCGCTTTTGGACAGTGTAACTTTTGAAATAGTTATACACTTTTTAACGTCATATTTTGTAATACTTGCGCCGCTTTAATTTTCAACTGTGGATTATTATTCATTCATTTATTTTAAGGAACCACTTTCTCCCTTGTTCTGAAGGCATACGATAGGGTTTTGTGAAAAACAAACCGAAATGTAATTTATTATTTAGCAAAGATCCTGACCTTGGCCGTTTGTGCGCGTTCACGATGAGACTGTTAGCGAAGCAGTTCAAAACCACAAGCGAACCAAAAAATTAAAATCAAAACGCAACAGCCGGCTCATGGGTAATTAATTATACACGTAATTTCTTCTCTGAGGTGAATATCTCTCGTGTTCTGGTTGTCGCAACAACAAAGCGAGTTTAGATTCACACCTGTCAGCTGACATCTGGAGAAATTCACCTCAGAGAAGAAAGTAGGCTACACGTACACTGTTAGGGATTTCTTTACACTTGGAAAATACGGCACGAGTCATTCTGTGACACGTACGACATTAGAACAATACCAGGGAGAGTAAGTTAATTTATGTTTAAAAAATATATTTTAAAAGAAAAGTAAGTCAGTATGGCATTTTTATGGTATTTAGACCTAAGTTATCTCTAAAATATCAATATCTATAATATATTTTATATTACTTTTACCACATACATTCAAAAAAACATGACAATGACATGAAATCACAATTTAAACCAGTTAGTGATCCACATATGTTGGTCTTGATTTCTGGAACCCAATTTTCTAACAAACTTTAATATGTGGATATATGTGTATACTTGCACTAATATTTGTTGAAGTTCATCATTTTAAAATCCACTTGTTTTTAAGTGATGCCATATTATGCTTACAAAGAGTGTTACAAAGAAAAGACGTACTGCAGAGTATGCATTATTTTGTAGTCTATTGTTTATTTAAAAAACATAAACATTTCAATAACTAATGAAGTAAACTAATAAAAATATCAAGAAAACAAACAAGGCACAATAAACAGATTATACATTTTGCATTGGTAAACCAAATGTTCTAACAAACCTATTTTCTAAACACAAGTTATGAATTTGGATATATACTTCCTAAGGAACACTAGTATTTGTCAAAGTTTTTCTTTTTTAAATCTGCTTGTTTTGAAGTGTCAGTTTTTGCAGTGATGCCCACATTATGTTTACAAACAGTGTTACAATGAAAAGATGTAGAGTACACATAATTTTGTAGAGTATTTATTCAAAACATCAACATATTAATGAAGTAAACTAATAAAAATGTCAAGAAAACAGGACAATAAAATGATTAGCAAACAAATTACTAGAGAGAACAGCAAGAAAAGAATGTGTCATTATAACTGCGTAACAACCAGCACATAAGCAGTGACGAAGTCTTGTTTAAACTTTCTTGCAAGTGTAGCAGTAACTAGTTATAACAGCGTGTGACCTGCAAATGTACATGTTACACTTGTTGCACGTCATACTGGTTTTTGTGCTCTTCTTTGATTCACAGACCTGACACCTTTTCCTCTTGGAGGGGGTTGATACTGGTGAGAGGGGGGCTTTCTTTCTCAGAGAGCGTTCGTGCCCTTCCATCACTTTACTGTACGAGGGAGGTTGGGGGGTGGCTTCGTTTACCGAAGAGCATGCTTGTGCTTCCTTTACCATATTCTGAGAGGCTAGCGTGCGGGGAAGGCAGTGCCGTCTTTTCATGTAGGGAGTCACCAAAGCTTCCCCTAGCTCTTCCAGAAAGAGTCTCCTTCTGTGTTTCTTCGTTTTTTGCCATGTAGGATTTATTTCCATCCACAGCACAAAAGAATTGTAGGCGGAGACATCCAGCATGTTAAAGAAAATCACCATGGGCCAACGATGCGTCTTTCTTTGGCAGGTGTA
Organism: Ctenopharyngodon idella; assembly: GCF_019924925.1. Classification (NCBI taxonomy): domain Eukaryota; kingdom Metazoa; phylum Chordata; class Actinopteri; order Cypriniformes; family Xenocyprididae; genus Ctenopharyngodon; species Ctenopharyngodon idella. The sequence continues at coordinate 46,142,207 of NC_067229.1, forward strand.
TGTGGCCACCACCTGGAAATGAAATAAAAAGTAAACAAGCTTTAGCTCATCAGCTGACAATTAAATTCATTTTACATGTGCCATTTGGCCTTGAATGAAAATGAACAAATAATGCAAAGTAGTAAAATACCTTGTCAAGGGTGTCAACTCCACCTTTGGTCTGGTTGTAGTCTAGGATTATTTGCGGCTTCTTGTGGTCTTCGCTGCTTATTGCGGCATCTCTGTGAAATGTGCTCATCAAAAGCACGTTTTTATTTTTCCTGGGACAGTAGGACACAAGAGTGTGCGTCTCGGTGAAGGCAAACTTGGACGAGAGTCGGGGCCTGTCTTTGACTGACAGGAGCGCAGGTGGGAGCTCAGGCTTGTTTGATCTGACTGTTCCGATCATGCTCATTTTTCTTTGGAGCAGCTCTTCGCCGAGGGCGTACGAGGTGAAAAAGTTGTCACATGTGATGGTGTGTCCCTGGAGACCAGATGTCATGTCCAAGACCACACGCATTCCCTGGTTCTTTTCTGGCTTTCTGTCAGCAGCTTTGCCAGTGTAGATCTGCATGTTCCATGCGTAGCTCGATCTGGCATCGCACGCCGCCCAGATTTTAATTCCGTACTTGCTCGGTTTACTCGGCATGTACTGTTTGAAGGGACAGCGACCTCTGAAAGGGACCAGGCACTCATCCACAGTGACGTTCGGGCCTGGATTGTACATGAGCGGCAGGCGTTCGACCCATTTTTCCCAAATGTCCCTTACTGGTGCCAGCTTGTCACGTTTCTGTCGGCCAGGCACTGCAACCCTTTTGTAAAAGCAGAAGACCCTTGACATCATGTTAAAAGTTTTCAATGGCATGGTAGCACGAAAAATTGCCCTCCCCGACACACTGTTCCATAAGCTGCTCAAAACCTCATGATGGGATCGATACACCCCCGCCAGAATCAACAGACCGAAATAGGCCTGTAAGTCTATCCAGTCCAGGTTCTTCCAGGCTTTACGAAACACACGTTTCCCCTCTAAATTGGTCATTTCAATCAAAATCTTTTTAATGTAACCAGGGAAAAACAATTCAAATGTTGATTTTATGTCTTCGGCATTGGAACATGCAAACCTGGTTGGTCCAGGGGTCATTTTAATGACACAACGAGCTGGTATTCTCCCTTGTCTCTCTGAAGGAGTTGTTGAAGTCCATAATATGTTCCCGTTTTTAGACTGGTAAGCAGCCTCCACCTCAGGAGGGACCTCTTCCTCTTCCTCATCTTCTTCCTCTTCCCCATCAGTAGAGTGGTAGTCTGGGTCAAATTCTGTATTGTCCTCTGTTTCAGAAGCTTGATCGAAGAGCTCCTCTTCCGAATCTGCTTCTTCTTCCAGGTCTCTTTCCTCTTCCATTAATCCATCACTTGTATGTAGGGTCACATCTCTTTCCTCTTCCATAAATCCATCACTTGTATGTAGGGTCGCATATCTTTCCTCTTCCATAAATCCATCACTTGTATGTAGGGTCGCATCTCTTTCCTCTTCCATAAATCCATCACTTGTATGTAGGGTCGCATCTCTTTCCTCTTCCATAAATCCATCACTTGTATGTAGGGTCGCATCTCTTTCCTCTTCCCTAAATTCATCACTTGTCATAGGTAGGATCGTGTCCCTTTCCTCTTCACTAGACTCAAGTATCTCAACCAGGTCCTCCGCAATATTAAACCTTCTCTCCATCCTGTCTCTTCCTCTTAAATCATCTCTTGTGCAGCTTCAGAATGAACTGCAAGGAAGGTCCAAGGAAGCCACATTTATAACCTTAGTTGTTATACTTGTAAGAGTCAAATGTCCTCTAATACTACAGTAAAACATGTGTTAAAACCAATTTGTGGCCAGATGACACTTATCTTTAAAGCTAGTGATGTGCACAGGTTTGTGTGATAGCTAGGTTTAGGGTTAAGGCTAGGATATATCAATAGGGCTCTGCGCCATCTGTAACTGTTCACTCATAATTAAAACAGATTTTGAAATGTTAATGTGCGTTCAACTCTATGCAGTGCTGAGCAGACAAATCAGCATCTGACTCTAAAGGCCCCGATATACTTCATGCGAAATCGAACTAATGTGACACCATTTCGAACAAAATCAGGCCAAAACGAAGTTCGTTTGGAGTTTGTTTTGGGAGTTTGAAACAGCTTGCCAAAGAGAACTTTCCGGAAAAGTTCGCTACAGCTGGTAAACATCTTTGTACTACCATTGGTCCGTGGCGATCAGGTTTCCCGGTTTATTTCACCTGTTCAGGCCGTCGAGGTCAGATGTCCGCGAGTGAAAACATAAACACACTAGAGAGCTGCTTTATAGTAGAAAATGAAGTTGTACTTCTGATGAAATGAGACACTGACACTGTTTTTCATCTATAACATGGTAAAGCTGCTTAATTTTAAGCAATCTATTGTATAAAGTGCTATATAAATAAACATGACGTGACTTTACTAGAGTGCTGAATTGCAGAGCTTGCAAACATATTAACGTTGCTATGATCAGAAACTTTTCGTATGCTTTAAATGCTTGCTGTTTCTCAATTTTGTTGTGATTATTTTGTTATTGAGAGGAAAGCATGCAGCACATGCTTACATATTCATCTAAATGCCGCTCTCAGCAGAGTGGGCGGTGCCATATGTTCGCAAACATTATGGGGAGCTTCATGTTTGTGTTTGAGCGTTAAGCTCAAAATCATTGGCACGCATCTGGAGAAAGAGAGAACGTGCACAGAGCTGAAAGTGCTTGAATGAAGCGTGTTTGGCTTTAGATAAAACTACTAGAGGATATAGCGCAGAAATGCCAGTGTTGTGCCGAATTTCGACTCCCTGCCAAATTATTACCCCCCTCGTTGAAGTTGCTACCTGATTGCCTAATCGTAACCCCACCCCTAATCCTAACCCCTCCCCCACACCTAATCCTAAACCTACTAATACTAGGGGGGTAATAATTTGGCAGGGGTCAGAATTTGGCACAACACTGGCCCAACATCGTAATGTCTGTCAGTAATTGGCGATGGATGATGAGCTCGTCTATCAGCCCAACCCTAACTTTATTCTTGCACATACAGGCACTGTATTTAGTAGTATATAAAGTACTGAATGAAAAGTGTTTCACAGAAAAGTCTGAAACGAGTATATATATATATATATATATATATATATATATCGATCTAGCTTACTGCAGTGTGCAACAAGTGTCATGGCAGCCGCCGAGCGAATGCATAGAGTAACGTTATAACATCATTTTCAACACACTCAAATGTATCTAATATGATAAACAATGCTGCATTACCCCACATATGCTTGACCTGAAGAAGCGGAAGTGGAGACTGTGGCATAATAAAAGTTGAATTTTACTTCTTTGAACCCGACTGTTGCACTCTATTAACATTTAAGCCAGGAACAGAATGTCACGAATGTTCTCAGCCAATGAGCGATTCCCAATGAGTGATTCCCATCATGCTTTTAGTTTGTGCTGGTATAAAAAGTGAGCTGCCTTGCCGTACATTTACAAACATTTTAGCACGCATCAGCATGGCATCGCTGCAACTCTCTCTCTCTCTCTCTCTCTCTATATATATATATATATATATATATATATATATAGGCCCCCCACTGCAGAGCCATGGTAGCGTGAAGTCCAGCTCCCCCTCCAACCACACCCTAACCCTACCCATTATAACTCTACCGATCCCTCCTCCACCCATTAGATCCACAGAGGTGGATCTGGACTTGGTCAAGCTCAACCCATGATGTCCAGAGAGGTGGAACTGGGTGTCATTTGACTCTACTGTGAACAACACTTGAATAAATCTGATTGAAATCTGATTTTTCTTGACAAATAAAAAAAAGGGGAAAAAGCCATGTGTTATGGCATCATTCATGTTTGTATGTGTGTTATGCATTTTGCCTGATTTATTTTATTTGACAATTTATTTAGTAATTGGTCTGTTTTGTAGTCCGATTTATTTACAATGGTCGCTCAGATTTCGCGTTTTATACAACCACTTAGACTTATCGAATCTAGTCCCACGTTTTGTGTGTTCAAATGGTTAAAAGTGAAATATGCTTAAAATGACCGAAGAGAACCGGGGGGGTTAAACAATAAACAAAATGGCAGCAGCTGGAATGTGAAAAGATCCATCCACATTTCCATGAGATCTTTGCACTTTGTGTAAAATACGATGAAACGCGCCATGACATTTGAAAAAAAAAAAAAAGACGCCTATAAACAATGAACATCTGTGAGGCTTTTGTTGTTCCTGGAATTCAAATAAAGCTTTGTGTGCGTCTTACCTTATATATATGAGATGATGTTTTGGATTGCACACAAATCCTTAATGGAATCCTTTGGTTTCCTGGTCTTCCCGTGTATTTCAAAAGCAGACTCTGCGTGAGGAACACAGATGCATGACATTAACACGCAACACGAGCGCTGCATTCAGATGGAAACGGATGTGCCGATTACTGCAAATATATATACTGTTTCCTTGAGTTCAATGGTACAGAAAATGCAGATATGACCATATTATTGACATTGTAATGGAGCAGTAGAGCAGTCCTCGTGTCCAGTGCACGCGCCCTCTGGTGATGCACATGCACAGTCATGCAGATGTTGCACACAACGGAATCATATTTGAAGAATATTTCCGATGTTTCATGAATGTTCGATGAAGGAATTTGTTGAAAATTCAGACGACAATGTTGCAATCTAGCTGGAACTTTGCAATAATGACCATCATGTACTTTTTTAGAAATACATAACTACTTCATGGTTAATGTTTAATTATTGTTGAGAAATATATCTGCATGCGAAGGCCACAGGTTGCAAGGTCAGAATACAGTAGGAGTGGCCTTAAACTTATAAGTAATAATGTGGCTATAGCACCTCAAACCTGTGCAAATGTGAAAAGGTTACTATCAAACTGGTTACTATCAGAAATATTGGTTGAAATACATCTGTATACAAAATACCAGATAGTGAATTAATAAAAAACAAACATCTGTTCCTAGTCATGACTTCTTTTTTCTTTTAAGAAATAGTGAAACGAACTTTAATTAAAGGTGCAATATGTAATATTTTCTGTCCACTAGAGGGCGTTAAAGGCCTATTCAAAACAAAGTCGTAGCTTGATGACGCCAAGTTTGAGAGCGGAATCTTGGGACATGTGGTCTTCACCTCACAGCCGGTGGAAATAATCGGGATAGGACTCGGGAAGAAAACATGTTCATGGATGCGATTATTAACGTTACTGTAGTATGAAACGGAGCAGGACCGAGTGTTGTGGAAGCTGAACGAGCGAGCAGTGGAACTTTTATTATGCCAAAGTCGCCGGCGCTGCTTCCGCTTTCAAGGTCATTAATATGAGGTAACGCAGCTCTGTTTATCATATTAGATTCATTTGAGTGTGTTGAAAATGTTATAACATTACATTACTCTGTGCGTTCACTCGGTGGCTGCTGTGAGACACTTGCTGTACACTGTAAGATAGATCGATTTAAGAATATCATATTAAATGCTGGATGGCTTGTGTTGATAAATGGCATGCAATTAATTTTAAAACGTATTGTATGATGGAGAAAATGCTGTATTACTGTTACTAAAAATAAAGCTGCATCTGATTATGATATGTTAGCTACTTCACAAAATAGTGTTTTTCTCTGAGGCATGGTAAAAGCATAGTGCTTGCAAAAAATCAAGAAAATTAGATTTAAACAATAAGACTAAACGTGTTGAGCTATATAACAAATAATTAGTTTTCTGTCTATAAATGTAACCAAACAGTTGTTCCCTTTCTATTAAAACATGTAATATATTAAAGCGTCTTTGGTGTTTCCATGGTTTCTACAAAATAAAACCGGAAACCGAGGGTAACGCAGGTATGACGCAATTGACAGGCGACTCCTCACACGTCCCGGAGCCTTGGTTAAAACTGCAATTTTGTCACGATTTACAAATAGTTGCAAACATTTGGGATATTGTAACTACTCAAGTGAACAAAATATATAACGCTGGCCTAGTGGTTTTTGGATATTTTACTGCAAAATTATTACATATTGCACCTTTAAGTAATATCACTAAACTTGTTCATTTATTTTGAAAGTTCTATTGTATTTAGACTTACTTACCTCTAAATTACACCATTCATTTTCATTTAAAATAAATACATTTTTAATTTTACTGCAGTGGAAACATACACTTCATTAAACTGACAAATTAGAAAAATATTATATGTATTTGAAACACCTGCTTATATCTTCTGGAAAAAAACATGACAGTGACATGAAATAATAATTATACCAGTAGGTGGCGTCAGTGGTGCATGTTGCAAGTCTCTGGGATGTTCTAACAAACTTGAAGAATTAGTTCACCCAAAAATGAAATGTCTGGCATTAATTACTCACCCTCATGTCGTTCCAAACCTGTAAAACCTTCGTTCATCTTCGGAACACAAATTATGATATTTTTGATGAAATCCAAGAGGTATATGACTCGCCCATAGACACCAATATAATCAACACTTTCAAGGTCCAGAAAGGTACTAAAGACATCGTTAAATCAGACGACGTGACTGCAGTGGTTAAACATTATTTTTATGAAGGGACGAGAATACTTTTTGTGCGCAAAAACAAAACTAAAATAACGACTTTATTCAACAATATCTTCTCTTCTGTGTCATTCTCATACATTGTTTATGTCCATCGCTTCCAGGTTCTACGTCAGAACGCCGACTCATTATTGGCCAGCTCCAGCGTCAGCATCACACACATGCATCGTGCTGCTCACATGATCAACTTTGGCCAATCCTGAGCCGGCAGTCGGACGAAAACACGTAAGCCTTCAGTGTGCTTTCTGCGCCATCTGTGTAAGGATAATGACAGGGAAGAAAAGAGATTGTCGAATAAAGTTGTTATTTGTGTTTTTATTTTGTGCACAAAAAGTATTCTCGTCGCTTTATAAAATTAAGGTTGAACCACTGCAGTCACGTCAACTGTTTTAATGATGTCTTTTGTACCTTTCTGGACCTTGAAAGTGTTGATTATTGCTGTCCATGGATGAGTCGTATACCTCTCGGATTTCATCAAAAATATCTTGTGTTCTGAAGATGAACAAAGGTCTTACGGGTGTGGAACGACATGAGGGTGAGTAATTAATGACAGAATTTTCACTTTTGTGTGAACTAACCCTTTAATTTCTAGACACAAGTTATGAATTTTAAATATATTAGTTATGATATACTTACTCAGAAACTAATATTCGTCTAAGTTTATCATTTTTATATCCACTTGTTTTGAAGTGTCAGTTTTGCAGTGATGCCCACAAATAGTGTTACAATGAAAATATGTAGGGTAGACATTATTTTGTCATATTATTATTTATTTAAAACATCAAACATCAACATAAGTAACTATAATGAGGTAAACTAATAAAAATGTCAAGAAAACAGGAGCAATAATCAGAAGATTAGCAAACAAGTTACTAAAGAGAATAGCTAAGAAAAGAAAAGAATGTAATAAAAACAGTAAAAAACAGCACATAAACAGTGACAAAGTCCTGTTTAAACTTTCTTGCATGCGTAGCAGTAAGTAGTTATAACAGCGTGTGACCTACAAATGTACATGTTACACTTGTTGCACGTCATACTGGTTTTTGTGCTCTTCTTTGATTCACAGACCTGACACCTTTTCCTCTTGGAGGGCGTTGATACTGGGGAGGGGCCAGATTCTTTGACTTCAAGAGCGCATTTGCGTGCTTCCATCACTTTTTTGTACGAGCGAGTTTGGGGGGCGGCTTTGTTCCTCAAAGAGCATGCTTGTGCTTCCTTTACCATATTCTGAGAGGCATGTGTGCGGGGAAGGCAGTACCGTCTTTCCATGTAGGGAGTCACCAAAGCTTCCCCTAGCTCTTCCAGAAAGAGTCTCCTTCTGGAGGTCTTCTGTTTGTACCATTTTGGATTTATTTCAGTCCAAAGTACAAATGAATTGTAGGCGGAGACGTCCAGCATGTTAAAGAAAATCACCATAGGCCAACGACGTGTCACCCTTTGGCAGGTGTATGTGGCCACCACCTGGAAGTGAAATAACAAGCCAAAAACACAAAAGCTTTAGTCATCAGCTGACAATCTGTGCCATTTGCCCTTAAAGCCATGATAAGATGGAAGTAGTAACAGATCTTTTCTTCTCTATTGTGTACATCCAGGTCTAACACATATTTTAAAAAGAAAACATATCCACGGATGAATTGTTCACAATAAAATCGCAGATATACTCACGGTGAAGTTCTTTTTCGTTCTTCGTTTAGGGGTAAAACGAAATTCAAAATACGTGAGCAGCGATATACTGTTATCAAACATCTGACGCCACCCACACTGCTGAGAGCGACGGTCAGATGAATATGTAAATATGTGCTGCGTGCTTTCCTCTCAGTAACAAAATAAACACAACAAAAATGAGAAAACAGCAGGCACTTTTTTATAGAAAGCATAAGAAAAGCATCTGATCATAACAACGTGGGCATGTTAGCACGAGCTCTGCTAATTAGCACTCCAGTAAAGTCACGTCACATTTATTTATATGGCAATATATTCAATAGATTGCTTAAAAGCATGCAGCTTTACAGTATCAAACATGAAAAAGTGTCAGTGCCTCATTTGATCAGAAGCACAACTTCATTTTCTACTATAAAGCGGCTTTTCAGTGTGTTTGTTTTCACCCGTAGAGATCTTACCTTGACGGATTTAACAGATAAAATGAGTCAGAGAGGAGTTTCATGTGAAAGAAGGTGGAGCCTCAGAGCACAACTCCTATTACGTTATCATCACGGACCAATGGTTGTGCGAAAGTGTTTTGCAGCTAAAGCGAACTTTTCCTAAGAGTTCACTTTGGCAAGCCGTTTCGAACTCCCAAAACGAACACAAAACAAACTCACTTTTGGCCTGATTTTATTCGAAATGACGTCACATCAGTTCGTTCTTCGATTTCTTAAGATCTATAATATGCATTTAGAAAATAGATTGGTTAAATTTCATTTCATGCCTATGTATAATGTATAAATAATGCAAAGTAGTAAGATACCTTGTCAAGGGTGTCAACTCCACCTTTGGTCTGGTTGTAGTCTAGGATTATTTGCGGCTTCTTGTGGTCTTTGCTGCTTATTTCGGCATCTCTGTGAAATGTGCTCATCAAAAGCACGTTTTTATTTTTCCTGGGACAGTAGGACACAAGAGCGTGCGTGTCTGTGAAGGCGAACTTGGACGAGAGTCGGGGCCTGTCTTTGACTGACAGGAGCGCAGGTGGGAGCTCAGGCTTGTTTGATCTGACTGTTCCGATCATGCTCATTTTTCTTTGGAGCAGCTCCTCACCGAGGGCATACGAGGTGAAAAAGTTGTCACATGTGATGGTGTGTCCCTGGAGACCAGATGTCATGTCCAAGACCACACGCATTCCCTGGTTCTTTTCTGGCTTTCTGTCAGCAGCTTTGCCAGTGTAGATCTGCATGTTCCATGCGTAGCTCGATCTGGCATCGCACGCCGCCCAGATTTTAATTCCGTACTTGCTCGGTTTACTCGGCATGTACTGTTTGAAGGGACAGCGACCTCTGAAAGGGACCAGGCACTCATCCACAGTGACGTTCGGGCCTGGATTGTACATGAGCGGCAGGCGTTCGACCCATTTTTCCCAAATCTCCCTGACTGGTGCCAGCTTGTCATGTTTCTCTCGGCCAGGCCCTGCAACCCTTTTGTAAAAGCAGAAGACCCTTGACATCATGTTAAAAGTTTTCAATGGCATGGTAGCACGAAAAATTGCCCTCCCCGACACACTGTTCCATAAGCTGCTCAAAGCCTCATGATGGGATCGATACACCCCCGCCAGAATCAACAGACCGAAATAGGCCTGTAAGTCTATCCAGTCCAGGTTCTTCCAGGCTTTACGAAACACATGTTTCCCTTCTAAATTGGTCATTTCAATCAAAATCTTTTTAATTTCATCTGGGAAAAACAATTCAAATGTTGATTTTATGTCTTCGGCATTGGAACATGCAAACCTGGTTGGTCCAGGGGTCATTTTAATGATACAACGAGCTGGCATTCTCCCTCGTCTCTCTGAAGGAGTTGTTGAAGTCCATAATATGTTCCTGTTTTTAGACTGGTAAGCAGCCTCCACCTCAGAAGGGACCTCTTCCTCGTCTTCTTCCTCGTCTTCTTCCTCTTCCCCATCAGTAGAGTGGTAGTCTGGGTCGAATTCTGTATTGTCCTCTGTTTCAGAAGCTTGATCGAAGAGCTCCTCTTCCGACTCAGCTTCTTCTTCCAGGTCTATTTCCTCTTCCATAAATCCATCAGTTGTATGTAGGGTCGCAGCTCTTTTCTCTTTCCTAAATCCATCAGTTGTATGTAGGGTCCCATCTCTTTCTTCTTCCATAAATCCATCAATTGTATGTAGGGTCACAGCTCTCTCCTCTTCCATAAATCCATCACGTGTATGTGGGGTTGAATCTCTTTTCTCTTCCATAAATCCCTCATGTGTATGTAGGTTCACATCTCTTTCCTCTTCCCTAAATCCATCACTTGTATGTAGGGTCGCATCTCTTTCCTCTTCCATAAATCCGTCAGTTGTATGCAGGGTCGCAGCTCTTTTCTCTTCTCTGGATTCAAATAAACGAACCAGGGACTCCACAACACTAAACCGTCTCTTCATTGTGCAGCTACAGAATGAACTGCAAGCAAGGTCCAAGAAGGCCACATTTACAATTTTATTTGTTATACTTTTAGGATCAAATATCCTCTAAAACTAATACAATGAACCATGACAAAAAACACTTTGGAAGGACATTTTGGTGTCTTTCCTATTAAACTTAAAAGATGACACTTTTCTTTAAATCTAGTGATGTGTTTGTGTGTTTAGGGTTTAGGGATAAGGGTAGGAGATGTCATAATGGCTATGAAAACTAAGGAAGCCTTTGAAATGTCTTCACTAAAGCAGTCAATCAAACTTATTTGATGCCAATAAAGTGGATGGTTTTGAAATACTGCTGCTTTTACATAAAGAATGATTTAATGAACAAGTAATTATTAACAACAATTAAATTCCACTGAAGTGTCTTGGAACGCAGAGCATTATTCAATGTGTTGACGTAATTTCAACCGAAACAGGAAGACAGGGTGGGACATATCAACCAGCTCCTCCCCTTTTTTGAAACAGCTAATAGTGTTTCGTTTTTTATATCACAGCTCGGCCAGAGCCATTGAGCTTGGTAAAGCCTCAGTTTCCTTTCTCTTCCATATTGCTTTAAAATATAGCATTCTGTGCAGAATTCAAATGGGTCCAATACGTTTTATGGTCCACGCCGACTCGTGGATATGACCCGCTCTGTGCTATCGTGTCTCTGAACCGGAGCAGACTGTGTTCGTGTGACACTAATGTGAAACCAGACTTCATTCGCCTCAATGGAAAGCATATTTACACTGTCTTAATTGTTCCCTATCCCCTATATAGTGCACTATGTAAAAAATAGTAAATGTGTGAACACGTGACCGATTTCAGCTGCAGTTACAGCGTCTATTTATAAATGTAGGGGGCGGGACACTTTATATTCTAGGGAGCATTTGATTGGACAGAAGATCTGATATGAAGCTGATGTCCGTGGTGATGTCATGAAAATCCGTGATCCATTTTAGCGGAAGTGAGAGACTATAAGTTTTGAATGCTTATATCTCCGAAATGCGAATTTTGTAATTGTTTTGGAACACACCAGCTTATTCATAACCTTAAGGCTAACATATTCGTACTAAAAGCTAAAACACTTAGATTTTGATTTCGGGGGACTTTAAAGGGATAGTTCACCCATAAATGAAAATTCTGTCATTATTTACTCGCCCTCAAGTTGTTCAAAACCTGCATGAAGTTCTTTGTTCTGTTGAACATAAGGGAAGATATTTTGAAGAATGTTGGTGACCAAACAGTTTCTGGTCCCCATTGACTTTAATAGTATGAAAGTAGAAAAAAATACTATGATGGTCAATGGGGACCAGAAACTGTTTGGTCACCAACATTCTTCAAAATATCTTCTTTTGTGTTCAGCACAAGAAACAAATGAATACAGGTTTGGAACAACTTGGGTGAGTAAATGATGACCAAATTTTCATTTTAGGGTGACTATCCCTTTAAGTTTAATTACAGACATTCTGTAATATGATTAAAATCACATTTTATACAGATGTCACTGTTAAGAGTGTAAGAAGTGTTCATGCATAATTAAAAAAAAAAATTAAATTAAATTAAAAAATATACACTACATAAAAGTTTGTCAAGAAAAATTCTGATGTTGGCTTGAGAAAGCCTATTCAGAAAGTTTAAAGTAGTTTTAAAAGCATGATGATTAAAGGTTTTCAGGTTGAAGTTGTTTTAAAAGATTGAGATGTTAAGATTTTAAGGCCATGCCATTGATCAAAAGATGTTGCAAGAAGGTAACTGGTGTGTTCTGGCTTGTTGATAGGACACTGCAGATAGAAAGGGGGGATGGGGGATTAAAAGCAGATCAAAGGCATAGTCTGTGTGTTTAGATTTGACTTTTTGACCACTGGAGTTTGAACAATCTTACCTCATTTGAACATTTCAAATGAATCAATAGAATCAGAGTTAAAGGTGCAATAGGTGAATTTCTACAAACATTTTTTTTATACTGGTTGAAAGTCTCTCATATCCTGATAGCAATCACTATGTTAAACGGTCTAAATGTATTTTTATAACTATATATAGTCTGTGGAATGTGTAGGACCATAAAATGTTCATCCAATTATTATATTCAGTTGTGTGTGCCTTCATGTGTTTTGGAGGAGGCGTGGCTTTGGAGACGCTCTGAAGGGAGGGTGGGATGTTATGATTTGAAAGCTAGCTCGCTATTCCTAGCCACTCCGAAAATGACCTATTGTACCTTTAAGGCCTGTTCACACAAAGAACGATAACTATAAAGATAACTATAGTAGCGTCCACACAGCAATAATGTTTTATTTATTCAAAGCACAAATTGCAGTTTTGTCGTCTGCTGCTTTAAATGCACGAGCTCTTTAAAAATGTTAAAGTGATTCCAATGATGCCGTTTCTCTGTATCATTATCGTTACAGTTGTGGCCATTCTATTAAATTTAGAACGATTTTTGAAACTACATCTTTATCGTTATTGTTATCAGCCTTGGTGTAAATGACTTTAAATGACTAACAAATACAAGAACAAACACTGCGTAATGTCTGAGTAGGAGCTATATTTTAATTTACTTTGCAATCGTTAAAAAAGTATGCTCTATATAGTATGAACATGGGTAGGGCAGTATGAATAAAATTCGGACGTACTACATCTGCCATGTTGTCATTGTCATGTGACCTACCAGCGTCAGTTGAATGTCCCAATTCCCTACTATCCTCATGGGATAGTAAAGGGTCCATCAAATGCACACTTCAGAATCTCGCCGGAAGTTTTAGGTCATCCAGGTACTTTTTGCCTACTGTTTTCGAATACTATGTATTCGGACATACTACTCTTTGGGCGTACTGTTTTTTGCATCTATATGGCAGGGAAGTATTCGATTTTGGACGCAGGGGCCAATGAGCCAATGAGGATAAGCTGTGTCGTCAACAAGTCAATTACCTTTGTGCATTTAAGCAGCTGACAAAAAGCAAATTATGCTTTATATAGTATGAATGTGTGTAGTGAATGTAATTCGGATGTACTACATCACCTTGTTGTCATAGAGTACCTCAGGGATGACGTGTTTTTGTAGGCCAACCCGGAAGTTAGCGGCGCACGGGTTCCCTCGATCGCCCATTTTTCCCATAGACTTTTGGAAAATCGCAAAAAATAAGCTCTGTGTTTAACAAAGGGTTATGACACTTACACGTTTTGTCTATCAAGATAATCTTAACACAACATTTATACATTTTGAAGCCTAAATAAAATCGTCAGATATAAAAAGCTAACAGTAGGCTATAAACGGACTACAGCACATCATGGTCGCGGACTTTATTTAAAAACATGCTGGCTGATTATGATCTGCGCTGTGTATGAATACTTATCCACTTTTTCATGAGAAATTGTGTCCAAATGTCCTGTTTGTCATGATGACGTCTAAAGTCCCCGCCAAAGGAAGTAGTCCCTTTTAGCAATTTGTTAGCAACCACAGTTTTTAAGACACAATAAAAGGTTTAAAAAATCACAAGCGGGTTATAACTGGTGTGTTTTATGTCATAGATCAAAATGTGAAAATATTTAGAGGCTTTGTTAACCACGACCTTATTTCAGGCAATTTAGCAAAAACCCATTCAAAAAACCCATTGACTTTACGGTGATGGAACCGGAAGTCCTAAAATGCTAACTCGCTTCCGGGTTTTGCCTACAAAAACACGTCATCCCTGAGGTACTCTATTATCATGTGACCTTACAGTGTCAGTTGAGCCGCTTCACATATCCTCTCCCGTGGCCTCATGGGATAGTAAACTGTCCATCGTATACACACTTCCGAATTGAATGTGAATTCAGTGAATTCGGACATACTACTTTTGTCACATACTGTTTTTTCGCCTACTATATCGCACGGAGGTATGCAATTTTGGATGCAGCCCAAATGCACCTGCCTTGCCAGAGCATTTTAGCACCTGTCAGCATGTTTTCACCAGAGCCCCGCCCCTAGTGAGATGATCACCTTTGATCATTTTTTTTCTGTGTTCTGCATTGTGGCTGTTTTATTGATTGATTGTTTGGTTGGTTGATTGATGTAACTCATTGTTCTCTGAATTAACTGCTATTTGTTATATTTTATGAATGTATGTTTGTTTGTGTGTGTATTTTATTATTATTGCTTTGGCAACATTCTAAAGCCATGCCAGTAAAGCTCATTTGAATTAGAATCTTGATTTTTGACAAAAATTGAAAAAACCTCTCTCGTGTTATTATAGCGTCGTCCATTCATTTCTTTGCGTGTGTTCTGCATTGTGGATGTGGGTTAAGTCAAGTCAAGTCACCTTTACTTATATAGCGCTTTTTACAAAGTAGATTGTGTCAAAGCAGCTTTACATTGATAACTGGTACATTACTTGGCTGCACAGCAGCTCTTAAAGAACCAGCGGCTCTTTAAAACCGAAACAAAATGGCAGCAGCTGGAATGTGCAAAGATATATTTATACATGAGATCTTTGCAAATAACTATATATTAAATATATTCTTCCGGTGGCGTGGTGCGTGCGTGTGTCTGTGTGTGTGTGTGTGTAAAATAATACGATGAAACGCATAATGATATTTGAAAAGTCGCCTAGTACACAATAAACATCTGTGAGGCTTTTATGGCTTTAATTCAAATCAAGCTTTGTGTGCATCTTACCTTATATATATACACTATGTTATGGATTGCACACAAATCCTTTATGGAATCCTTTGGTTTCCTGGTCTTCCCGTGTATTTCAGAAGCAGACTCTGCGTGAGGAACACAGATGCATGACATTAACACGCAACACGAGCGCTGCATTCAGATGGAAACGTCCATGTGCCGATTACTGCAAATATATATATAGTTTCCTCCGTGGTGCAGAAATTGCTGTATTGTAATGGAGCAGTAGAGCAGTCCTCGTGTCCAGTGCATGCGCCCTCTGGTGATGCAAATCCGCAGGCATGCAGATGTTGCACACAACGGAATCATATCTGAAGAATATTTCTGATGTTTCATGAATGTTCGATGAAGGTATTTGTGAAAATTAAAAACAATGTTGCAATCTAGCTGGAACTTTGCAATAATGATGTACTGTTTTTTTCCCCAATATAAATTGGGGGGTAATATTCCACACCTTTAAGCCGAATAATGCACAAATTAAAACACTTATGCATTTCTGCATACAAATAAATAACTAACGTTACTTGATAATGTTTTAATTATTGTTGAGGAATATATCTACATGCGAAGGCCAAAGCTTGCGCGTTCACAATACAGCAGGAGTGACCTAAAACTGAGGTAATAATGCCAAGTTACAGGCGACCAGGGTTGCCAAGTACGCGCCCAATTAAAAAACAACCCGCGGCAACAGTGTAAAAGTAGCCCAATTCCGAGGGGAAACTGCCTGGCGATAGCACCATCAGACCTATGCAAATTTACCTTAAGTTTACTATCAAACAACTGGTTACCATCAAAAACATTGGCTGAAATGCATCTGGTATCAGTTTTAAATTATTATTTTTCGTTTTTGCAATTTTGAAAGGTCACTAGTGTGCTCTCTTGTGGTCAGAATAGCAAAAAGGCGACATTTATGTCAGTCAAAATTTATTGGAAATTAAGTGGAAAATAAAAACGGGACAAGGCAAAAATGGTTATTTATTTTAATTTATTTTTTTATCTATACATTTTTTGTCAATATCCATATTTGACCACTAGTGGCCGCCACAGACCACTGACACATTTTGGCCACATTCATTCACTAAAATTCAATAAAAAAATGACTGTTTCCTCCCCTTAAATTATTTCTGAAACTATATCACACAGTTCTTACCGAAATATATTAATTTTTATCATAGGTTAACTAATTTTTCTGTTTCTCCCCAGCAAGACATTGCAATTTGCCTGAAAGACAAGTGTTTTATAATCAAACTTATTCTGCAACAAAAGTCCTCCTCATGCATCGTTCCATAAATCCACTTTCCCTCACTTTATCTGATGCGGCTCTTTTTATAATTGTTCTATAACCTGTTTATTTACATTATACAGATGTCATGTCAAAAGTCACTGTAATTTAAGTGTTTGGGTGTAGCTTTGTGTTGAATTGCCTCACCCATCATCATCATCACTAGTGTGAGATCATCCAGACAAACAAGAAATCCCTTCATTTCCCTTATCACGGAGGAATGCTTGACATTAAAACGGTTCAGGTAAGAGAATATGATCACTTTATTCTCTCTAAAGCTCACTGTATTGAGCTCATGTGTGTTGCATTTACAGGATTAGCACTTCTGGCTAATGTCGGCTAGCAGACAGTTATGATGTGTTATGATGTGAAGTCACAGCCGCGTAGAAACATAAATATACTGAATTTTTGACTGAAACTGATTTTTATATATGTGTTTAGAGGGATATAATGTGAAATTCATGGATATTTTTTGATATTTGACAGTTATCGTTTGGCTAGTTGTCGTTAGCTCGCTAGAATAATAAACAATAACAGTGTAATTTGTCATTTTAACAATCGAGTCCAAATCGATCGAAATCGCTGATTGTATTAAGTGAAATAAATTGTTAGTATTAAAATATTTAATTGATAACTAAAGACATGGTACTGCCAATGTAGTACCATGGTACTTTTTTTGGAAGATCTGAATTGTGTAACCATTAAGTTTTATTGTGTGTCATGTTGTGGATTAGCGTAAATATAAATTATTTTGTACTCAGGATTAACTGTCATTAACTGACACAAATAACCATGGTTACCATGGTAACAGCAGTTCCCAAGTGCCATAGTTAGTTTCTTGATCATTGTTAATAATATAAAATCATAATTATAAATATGATTTCTTTTCCCCCTCCAGCAGCCACTAACAAAAACGTAGCATGTTAAAGCCATGTATTTTTTATTTAAAAAATTCCACTTTGACAATAATGGTTTTTACCATGTTATGTATTAAAGTTGGCATGAAACAGAAGTTATAGGCTGCATCTGTAATCGCATACTCTCTTGAGTAGGTACTTATTATGAATAAACGACTGCTAAAAAGGTACATTCTAAATACTAGCATGAATGTGTGTAGTATGAATGTAATCTAGACGTACTACACCCGCCATGTTGTTGTTATCACGTGTTCTCCTACAAGCGTCAGTTGCCTCGTTTCACTGTCATTTACAAATCCTCACCCGTGGCCTCATGGGATACTAAAGTGTCCATCATATGCACACTTCAGAATCTCGCCGGAAGTTGTAGGTCATCCGGGTAATTTTTGCCTACTCTTTTATGAGTACTGTGAATTCGAGCATACTTCTTTTGTCACATACTTTGTTTTTTGCCTACTATATAGTAGGGAAGTATGCGGTTTCAGATGCAGCCATGATCTTTTCTTCCCTATGTGACGTACTGTATATCAGAGTGAAATGGTGGTAACACTTTGTTTTAGTGTTACATGTTACTTGTAGTTACTGTAGTAATAACTATAAATTATGCATAATTACATGTGACTAATCCTAACCCTAACTTTATAGTAAGTACATGTAGTTAATTATCATTACTAAGTACTTAAATGTATAATTGTACTGTAACACTGTATTATACTGTACCTTATTATAAAGTGTAGTGAAATGGTTTTCGGCAAATACTAGTTTGCAGCAACAAGCAAAACCACAGACTTGGCAACACTGGTTATAGGTCTATGAACAATTTATCTGTTCAAATGTTTTTTTTTTTTTTTTTGACCTCGTAATTTTTTTTTTTTTTAAATATTAATTTCTCTCTGGTGACATATGCAGGACTTCTCCAATCATTTAGTCTGCTTAAACCCCGCCCCTGCCTGCTCATGAAAGACTACAATGCCCACAAATCCAATAAACAAAATTCCCGCCTTTTTTTTCTTTTTTGATAATCTGTTACACTTGTTGCTATTTCCGTTTCATCGTGACTTTAAAGGGTTAGTTCACCCAAAAAATAAAATTCGGACATTAATTACTCACCCCCATGTCGTTCCAAACCCGTAGGACCTTCCTTCATCTTTGGAACACAAATGAAGATATTTTTGATAAAATCTGAGGGATTTCTGTCCCTCCATTCACAGCTACACAACTACCACTTTGATGCTTCAAAAAGTTAATAAAGAGATCATAAAACTAATCCATATGAATTGATCGGTTTAGTCCAAATGTTCTGAAGAGACTCGATTGCTTTATATGTTGAACAGTTTGAATTTTGGCTTTTATTCACATAAACATTCATCATCTCACACATCAGTTGTGGTAAACGGAAGCTCAAGCATGTTCGCATGATGTGCAAGAACCAATGAGGTTCATTCTCATGTGTCAAGCAGTTTCGGTTGAGCTACTGTTTATGTATGCTGATGTTTATATGTGAATAAAAGCCTAAATTTAAATCTGTATCATTTATATAAAGCGATTGAGCCTCTTCAGAAAATTTCCACTAAACCGTTCGATTCGTATGAATTAGTTTTACGATCTCTTTATGAACTTCTTGAAGAGTCAAAGTGGTAACTGTGTAGCTGTCAATGAAGGTACAGAAAGCTCTCAGATTTCATCAAAAAGATCTTCATTTGTGTTTCGAAGATGAACAAAAGTCTTACGGGTTTGGAACGACATGACGGTGAGTAATTAATTACAGAATTTTCATTTTTGGGTGAACTAACCCTTTAGGTGGACACAGGTGCTTTTTGAGTTTTTAAGGGTTTATCATCACACAATAAAACAATTAAACACAAATAAAATTGCATTCTTAACTTATATTACCATTTCTTCTGTCAGGGAATCCTATCTGGTCAGGGAGGGTTGCCGTTTTTCCAGGCCCTGCAGGAATAGCACATTTGTGTGCATAAAGCAGGAAAAATGAGTACAGGGAAGCCGAGTGGTCTCAAACCACCCACCAAGATTGGTAAACCAGCTGCGGCGCCAACCAAAACCTCGCCCACCTCAGGTGAGTAACCAATAGGTTACATATTAAATGCACTGATTTAGACATGACGTGCCTTTATTTTTGTTGACTGCAGCTGGCGCCAAGGATGTAAAATCTCCGACCTCCAATACCGGCCAAGATGCGCCGTCAGATTTCACTGTTGGCGAACGTGTTTGGGTCAACGGAAATAAACCGGGTTATGTGCAGTTCATCGGAGGGACCCAGTTTGCTCCGGGCCAGTGGGCAGGAATAGTTCTCGACGAGCCCATCGGGAAGAACGATGGCTCTGTGACTGGAGTGCGCTACTTCCAGTGCGAGGACTTGCGAGGCATATTTACTCGGCCCTCCAAACTGTCTCGTACTCCCGTGGCAGAGCGTGAGGCCAATGGCACGCAGACTCCCACCAACAAGACGTCCGCCTCCCCTGCCAAAGATCCCGCTCCTGTCACTCAGACCACAAGTGCAACCACCAAGACCTCAACAAACCTAACCAGGGCCACCAGCGAGTCTGCATCCAATCTGTCTGAGACGGATTCAGCCAAGAAGTTACAGCGGGATCTGAAGTTGGGTGATCGTGTATTGGTAAGGCCCGTCACTGGTCTGTCTTCACACTTTAGTGGCTCCTTGAGGGAAGTTTGAGGGAACGTTTTGGTTGCATTCCTTAGGTTGGAGGAACCAAGGCAGGTGTTGTGCGTTTCCTAGGCGAAACTGACTTCGCGAAAGGTGATTGGTGTGGCGTTGAGCTGGATGAGCCTCTTGGCAAGAATGATGGGGCAGTGGCTGGGGCAAGGTAAGGCCACAATTTGTCAGAATTACACAAGATCAACCCATGGAAACAGGACTTTCTGTTTTAAAACAGAAGGTTACTCTCAGGTTACTCTAATTGAACTGGCTTTATGGGAAGTGTACTGCAAGTACAGTGGATATAAAAAGTCTACACACCCGTTAAAACGGCTGTTTTTTGTGTTGTAAAAAATGAAACAGACAAATCATATCAGTACTGTTGCACATTTAAAGGGGTCATGAATTGAGAAATCAACTTTTCCTTGAGCTTTTGATATATAAAAGGTCATCGTACTATAAGAATATCCTGCTTCAGAACTGAAAACTTCCTTGTTAGTCCAATAAAAGCTTTTATTGACACTAGGCTCAGTGAATGACTGATCCTGACCTGGAATGTGCCTATAGACAAGTGAAACCCCGCCTCTGCAGAAGAAATCAATGCCTACTTCATCATTGCAACGTTAGCCCCGCCCACTGGCGTGTTAGTGAGATAAGGAGGAGAGAAGAGCGATACAGGACTAAAAATAACATTACCTTTCAAAGGATCCTAATGCTAGGAATATGGTTATTTATTTTCAACAAAGTAAATGTCTCAGTTGAGCTTTATTTATTTGTATTCGGTACATTTCACTGTGGATTCTTTGGTAAATCAATTGCGTTTCAGCGCAGGCTTTATTAAACTGACTTTTACGATATGGACTCGACAGTAATGCAACAACATGTAAGTAAATGTGTTAATTCTAATGCCTGATCTGATATGTAATGATTCGTACAGTCAGATGTTCTTTGTCTATGTGTCATTAAATCAAACCAGTGACTAAACGGTCAACTTCACATAGTTTCTCTTAGTAGGATGAAAATAATCTGTTATTTAATCTGTGATTAAATTATAAATAGAAAGCGATCAAAGAACGCTGCCTTTACAATCACTGGAGCTGTCAATCAAACAGCGCATGCTGGAACTGTCAATCAAACAGTGCCAGTTTATCAGTGACTGAGTTCTGAAAACAATAAAACAATGCAGTTCATGACCCCTCTAATGTAAAAATTACAACCTATGCAATGCCACAGAAAACCAAAGTGACAAAAAAATAAAACTTGGAATAACTAACTGCATAAGTGTGCACACCCTGAGCTAATACTTAGTTGAAGCACCCTTTGATTTTATTACAGCACTCATTCTGTTTGGATAGGAGTCTATCAGCTTGGCACATCTTGATTAGGGAATATTTATGTATTTTTATGCTTCACTCATATAGGTATTTTCAGTGCCTCCCAAAGTATGGACTGTTCGCTCCTACGCACAAAGTCACACGCATCGGATTCCCGTCCACCACTCCTGCCAAATCCAAAACCTCCAGGCGCAGGTCAACCCTAAAGAACAGCCCCAGCGCATCCTCCGTCAGCTCCCTCAGCTCTGTCACCTCCTCAGTAGGAGGCAAACCCAGCCGAGCAGGCCTGGTACAATTCTGCTCCTTTTGTTCACAGTATATGTTCTTCTCCATATATTATTTGAAATAATGCCTGTAAATAATCTTCCAGCTCACAGAGACGTCGGCACGGTATGCACGGAAGATCTCAGGCACCACAGCCCTGCAGGAGGCCCTGAAGGAGAAGCAGCAGCACATCGAGCAGCTCCTGGCTGAACGGGACCTGGAGAGGACGGAAGTGGCACGAGCCACAAGCCATGCCGGGGAGGTGCAGCAAGAGCTGGCGCTGCTCAGACAGGGCCAGGAACAGGTCAGTAGTTCTATTATAACATCATTACATGAAAGTAATCATCTTGTGATGATAAACCAGACTCTAAGGGCCCTACTTTAACGATCTAAGCGCATGGTCTGAAGCGCATCGCAGGTGCACTTAGGGTGTGTCCCAATCCACTTTTGCTAGTTTAACAATGGAAAAAATGGTCGGCGTGGTCTAAAAGGGTCGTACCTAGTCTCTTAATGAGTCATGGGTGTGTTTTGGGCATAACATACAATAAACCAATCAGAGTGTCATCTCCTATTGCCTTTATAAGCCAGGTGGCTTGCACCAAGGAGGATTGCTATTTACATGGTGGAATATAGACATCCTCAACCTGATGAGTCAGTTTAAATACATGTGTGTATTGCCACGATTGGTCAAATAATTAGCCAATTTCATTCGTCATTACTGCAAATAGGTAATTCTGATACATGCAGTGACTATCCATTATGACATGTAGGCATTTTTATCTGTACACAATAATCTTTTATTTTTTAATCCTTTTATTTTTAATATTTGGCATGTTTGTGTGCTGCTGCGTGTCTCTGTGTGTGTAACAAGCAGAGTGTACACTCATTGTGCATATTACTAACGCGCCCTATAAATAACAAAAAAAAAAAAAAAACTGCTTCATTGACTTTAGAGCAGGTTTTTGTTGGTCAATGGCGCAGTTGTTTTCAGTTGCCTCAAAATAGCCAACAATGCGCCTGAACACACCTCGTTTTCAGACCAGCACGCCCATGGGTGAACAGATGGGTGCGAGTGCATTTGCTATTTAAACAGCGTAGGCGCTGGAAGTGAAAATGATAACTGCGTCAGGCAGAAACTAGCAAAAAACACTTGTGTCGCGCCTGGCGTCGCATTGCGCCGGGTGTATGATAGGGCCCTAAGATGCACACAAATGTTTTGAATCTTAAAACTTTGCATGTGTTTTTGAAGTACTCCCTCGAGATGGAAGCCAAGTTGGACCAGTTGCGGAGACTTGTGGAGACTGCAGACAGAGATAAAGTGGAGTTGATGAATCAACTGGAAGAGGAAAAAAGGTAATCCTGATATTTAAAAATACCTTACATGTTGCTTGATTACTGTAGAAGAACATGTGAATGTGTTAAGACATATTTGAGGGCTTGAAGTGTACTTTTTATCCCACAGAAAAGTGGAGGACCTGCAGTTTCGTGTAGAGGAAGCTTGCATTACCAAAGGTGACCTAGAGGTAAAGTGACCCTATCGTATACGTTTACATCGAGAGAAACTGAATATGAGCGGACCAGCGCAGTCACCTGTCACAGATCAGACTGTTAATGCATAAATAATCAGTATTGTTTATACTTTTATACTTAACTTTTAACAAAACAAATGGATACAGGAGATAAGTAGATATCTGCAAAATAAATATTGTTTTAAAGAAATGATAGATAGACCAAATAGATAGATAGATAGACTTGTTGTGACCACAACGATGGATGGATGGATGGATAGATAGATAGATAGATAGAATTGTGACCACAACGATAGATAGTTAGATAGATAGATAGATAGATAGACTTGTTGTGACCACAACGATGGATGGATGGATGGATGGATGGATAAACTTGTTGTGACCACAACGATGGAACGATGGATGGATGGATGGATCCTTAAATTACATTGAAAAGTTTCTTCAAACAATATCAAACTTTTAAAAAAACAACGGCAAACAAATTTCGTAGCTATTTTAGCAATGACTCTTTGATGCTTTATTCACCTTATTGTCTTTATTTGTTCATTTATTCACTCTTTCATCCCTGCATTCTTTTACTTTTCATCTTTGATCACTTTCACACATTTCATTTCTTCCTTCATTCTTTTATTATTGACACCCTCCATCTCTCGCTCATCGGCCTGCTCTTTGAGTCAGTCACATCTGTTTCTTGTCTTTGTGTTCTTGTTTTTTTTTTATGCGACCCTCCGTCTTCACGCCGCTCTGTGTGTGTGTGTGTCACTGCTGTCTTTGTCCTCATTCATAGAGGAGGATGATGT
Source organism: Ctenopharyngodon idella (assembly GCF_019924925.1). NCBI lineage: Eukaryota > Metazoa > Chordata > Actinopteri > Cypriniformes > Xenocyprididae > Ctenopharyngodon > Ctenopharyngodon idella. The sequence goes on from NC_067229.1 coordinate 46,166,389, forward strand.
CAAGATCTGCATGAAGCTCTTCGTACTTGGCTTTTGGCTGGCACGTGACCGCGCCGTTGGTGTTGTCTCTCTCTTTTCCTCTTCTGTCTACTAACAGACGCAGACCAAACTGGAGCATGCCCACATAAAGGAGCTCGAACAGAGTCTTCTCTTTGAAAAGACCAAAGCAGATAAACTCCAGAGGGAGTTAGAGGATACTAGGGTAAATGAATCTGTCAGATGGGAGGGGGAGAGAGATTTCTCTTGGGGTAAAAGTCAGATCCCCATGCACGGAAGAGATTTTGCTTATTTTGGGAAAGTGATTATTTTTTATTCCATGATGGATTGAGGTAGGTCTCTTTTTTTTTTTTGTAAGCACCACTGGGTGCATCTCTGCAAGTCATTTTTCATCCCAAAGTCAAAAGAAGAAAATAAATTATTCTGTATAAAGAATATTTTTAGGTATTTTTTTCTCATGTCATTTAAGCACATTTTCACCATAATGCTCAGTAGCTTTCTGTAATGTGGGAAAATACATATAAATTGTAAAGTGCATTTTTAGAAGTACCTTTGTCAGTTTGTACTACTTTTCGAAAGTTATTGGCTTTTCAGAAGTTAGGGATTTTTTTTAAAGTAGTTTTTTAAAGAAAATGCTTCTGCTCACCAAGGCTGCATTTGTATGATCAAAAATTTAGGGATGTAGAATATGGTCATGCAGTATAAGGCATTAATATGTGCTTTATAAGTAATAAACAGCCATGTTAGCTAATAAGCAACTAGTTAAAAGTGAGAACTGTTCCCCATACTAAAGTGTTACCGATGTTTCTTATGTAGAAAATATCTAGTTTATGTTTAATGCCTTCATAGTCTCCCAGTTTGGTCACACTTAGCAGTTGATTAAGTCTCATCTCCCGCTGTAGGTCGCCACAGTGTCCGAGCGCTCCAGGATCATGGAGCTGGAAAAGGAGGTGTCCGACCTGCAGCTTCAGCTGAGAACTCTCCGGGCCGAGACCGCCGGATCAGCCTCGCCTCCATTACAAGACAAAAAGGTCCGTTCATCCCCCTCCCTAATGGACCTAAATAACATGCATTATAACATTCACTTTTACATCAGAAGACATTTACATCATAAGAATTAATCACTGTGTTCTGTGCTTTCTTATAGATCAAGGAGTTGAACTTTGAGTTGGAGAACAGACAGAAGGAGGTGCTTCTATTCCAGCAGAAACTCGCCTCCTCTGAACAGGAGAAAACATCCCTCCAGCAGCAGCTGCAAGATCTGGTAACACTGCTTATTTACTAACCTGAAAAACCCTGTTTTTTATTTCACACAATGATTACAGGAAAATGACACTTATTTTTAAAAAAAAAATAGTTTCTTGTGCTGTACATACGCCTCCCTCAAGCCCATATGGTGATCTAATAACTGCCTTTATATTATTAAATTATTTAGATGTGCCTGAGGATGCATACATTTCTCTAAAATTAAATGTTATATCATTACAAAATCATTTTGTATTCAAAATCTTTTCTATTCAACAAAGAAGTCTTGAGAAGCCATGGATTACAGAGCTGTTAATATATATATAATATATTATTTAAAGGAGACCTATTATGCCCCTTTTACAAGATGTAATATAAGTCTCTGGTGTCCCCAGAATGTGTCTGTGAAGTTTCAGCTCAAAATACCCCACATATCATTTATTATAGCTTGTCAAATTTGCCCCTATTTGGGTGTGAGCAAAAACACACCGTTTTTGTGTGTGTCCCTTTAAATGGAAATGAGCTGCTGCTCCCGGCCTCCTTTCCAGAAGAGGGCGGAGCTTTAACAGCTCGTGCTTCAGTTGCTCAACAACAACAAAGCTGGAGAATATCACACAGACAAAATGAGGATTGTCAGTAACGGTGTTCAGCCTTACATTGTTCAAACCGGAGTCAGACACTGATGGAGAGACTCAGGAAGAAGATACAACTTTTAGAATGAAACTGGACATTTCTGAATGGTTAGTGGATAAATTTATGTAGTTGCTGTGGAGTTGATTCAACTCATTGACTAGCATGTGCCGTCATGTTAATCTTTTGTGCAAATCCAGCGCTGAATTGACCCTTGTTTGTGAAGCAGTCCGGCGCAAAATGACGGCATGACAACAACACTCTACTACAACAACTCTTCCTCTTCTCTAAAGCAGCCCAACATGGCCTCGCCCCCTTTGTTGTGTGTTCTCAGGGGCAGGGTTTATGTAAATTTTGGGATTTGTGATGTCACCAACCTGGGAAGAAGCTCTTTGTAGTCCCTACCAGCTGTTTGTTGTAGTCCTTAAAAAGTGATTTCTGTAAAAGAAAATATCTCCCTTTGCATTGAACTTTGAGCGTCGTAACTTTGCAGATGTTGTTTATGCTCTAACAGCAACATTACACACTAACTAAAGTTAAAAAAGTGAAATCATAATCAAGGACCCCTTTAAGTATCCTTGCATAATAACTTATGCATATTTTAAAAATGCACATGAATCAAACCAAGGTAAACATTGGTTTTTGGCCAGTATGTTGAACTGTACCAATTAAATTGTTTGTTCTGATTGATTTTAGACAAAGAAGCTTGACACAGCAGCAGAGGACAATAATAAAGCAACACAAGCAATGCAAGGTAAGTAAAACATGACCCCACAAAAGCACTAAAATGCTCTTTAACTACCATTAAGCATCTGATCCTTTATATATTTGCATCCTTGGCATGTGAGCCTGTGCCAGCGTGAACAGCTCCGCACAGTCATTTTTGCATGCTCATGAGATAAATCAGCCATTCCCAGCAGAGCCATAATTCACAACGGCACGCTTTTTACTTGCTCCGCAATCCAATTTGTGTGAAAGTTTGGGGAAAATGATCATATTAGCACAAATACTGCTGCATGAGCTCCTCTATGACCTCCTCTCCTTCTTCGGTGTGGCAGCAGAAATGGAAAGGAACATGAAAACGGAGAAAGAGAAGCTGGATCAGGTCTCCAGGGAGAAGGAGGACCTGCAGAGGGATGTAGCCGCCTGGAAGCAACAGGAACAGGTGAAGGGTGAAGAGAGAGAGTTTCAGATGAAAGAGCTGAAAGAGAAGTTGGGCCAAACAGAAGGAGAGTTGAGCAGAATCACAGAGAGGAGCATTGAGCTGGAACGGCAGGTGGCGGACCTGAAAGCCTACAAAAACCAAACCCAGGTGACTGACATTTACCACTGTAAAACAGACGTCCAGTCGCTCCTGCTGTTTTATACACTACCGGTCAATACACTGGGGTGGGTAAGATTTTGTAATGTTACAGGTACAATATGTAAGATTTTTAATCGATCTAGCTTACTGCAGTGTGCAACATGTGTCTCATAGCAGCCGCCAAGCGAACGTACAGAGTAACGTTATAACAATTTTCAACACACTCAAATGTATTTAATATGATAAACAGCGCTGCGTTACCCCACATACGGTTGACCGGAAGAAGCGGAAGCGGCGACTATGGCATAATAAAAGCTCCGATGCTCTCGAGATGTGTGTCGCGCTCGTCTCTCATTATCAATCGCTCCAGCAGCCTCGTTCAGCTCTCACATCACTAGCCCTGCTCTGCTTCATACTACAGTAACGTTAATAATCTCATCCATGAACATGATTTCTGCCCGAGTCCCGTTGGATTCTTTTCCCCTGGCTGTAAAGTGAAGACGACATCTCCCATGATTCCGCGCTCAATCTCGGCGTCATCAAGCTATGCCTTTGTTTTGAATAGGCGACCTCTAGTGGCGAAAAGTTACATATTGTGCCTTTAATGTTATTTGTAAAGCACATTAGAATGATTTTTGAATGATCATGTGACACTAAAGACTGAAGTAATGGAATCGGAAGCATAAGAGACTTCTTTCAAAAACATTAAAGCTAACATTAAAATAAACATTAAAAATTAAATCTTAATTATTTCAATATTTTAATAGTGTGTGTGTATGTATGTATATATATATATATATATATATATATAATATATACACACACAAACACACACACACACACACACACATATATATACATATATATATATATATATATATACATATATCAATCACTTGTCACTTATGATTTAATGCGTCCTTGCTGAATAAAAGTGTTAATTAAAAAAATAATAATGGCCCCAAACATTTGAATGGTAGTGTTGGTAAAAATTTGCTGAAATTAATATATTTCACATAATATTTAATCAAAATTCACTGAAAATATATTAGAAATTAAAAAATATAGAGAGGAGAAAATGCATTATTCATTTACATTTGCTGTCACCATTATCCTTTTAAGTTTTGGAAACAATTTATTATAATTTCCAAAGTACCATAGTTATTTTACATTGCTTGAAGGAGATTGTGTATTTATTTATTATGATTTGTAAATACGTGTCAGGTTGGCCAATTCTAACATTTCCATCTGTCATTATTTCTATATAGCATATACTGTCAATCTATGCCATTGCAAAATGGCATCATGTTTCTCTGTGAGCCTTTGAATGTGTGTTAGGTAGTACACTACTGTTCAAAAGTTTGGGGTCAGTAAGATTTTTTTTTAGTAATTGATACTTTCATTCAGCAAGGATGAATTTAATTGATCAAAAGTGACAGTAAAGACATTTATTATGTTACAAAAGGTTTCTATTTTAAATAAATGCTGTCCTTTTGAACTTTCTATTCATCAAAAAATCCTGAAAGTATGTGTTATGGTTAATAAGCAGCACAACTGTTTATAACATTGATAATAATAAATGTTTACTGAGCAGCAAATCAGCATATTAGAAAGATTTCTGAAGGATCATGTGACACTGAAGACTGGAGTAATGATGCTGAAAATTCAGCTTTGATCACAGGAATAAATTACATTTTAAAACATATTAAAATAGAAAACATTTATTTTTTATTTATTTATTAACTGTTTAAATTTTCACAGTATTACTTCTTTTTTTTTTTTTTTACTGTATTCTTGTTCAAATAAATGCAGCCTTGGTGAGCATAAGACACTTCATTCAAAAACATTCAAAAATCTTACCAACCCTAAACTAGTGCATATATGAGCATGTTGGTGAAAAAGTTTAGTAATCAGAGGTTTTCTCACACACAGTCTGATGAAAAGCTGGAGCAGATGATGCATAAGAATCAGGAGTTGCAGGTGGAGGTAAGTACGCTTTACTCTTCATATCATAAAGATAAACAATGTTTTATGACTCCTGGTTACTTTCACTTCATATCCGTGTGAGGTTGTCTGAAAAGGACTTGGAAGGGTGTGACTCTTTTGATGATCTTTACCTGTTCAAAAGTCGCCTCCCTGAGGCGTGGTTGCTAGGGTGCTCTGGATGGTTGCTAGGTGGTTGCTTACTGGATCTCCTTGCCAGTCCACATGATTTGAGGTATTCGTGTTCATACAGTAGCACTGCTGTAAGATGAAGTTTATAGACTTATGTTTTCAATGGCATCCGCTGTATAAAGCTCCTAGATCACTTTTTTCCACAGCTCTTGTAGTTTATTTAAGAGGTGAGCAGAGATTTTTCACTATGTAACTGTCCTGTTAGTGACATAATAGTTCAGACACTTTGTTAGTTCATGCATGAGTCCTCTACATCTGACCGCCTGCAGGCTGCATGTAAAGCATGTTCTGTGCGCTCATACGTGGCCTTACATAATCAGCCCGACGGCCAGCGCTTATCAGTGGAGACTTGCCTCCTGCGCTTGTGCTTTTCACATACGCTAAGACTGCGTGAAAGAGTCACAAGTCTTCTTATGTCACTGGTCCTTGAGCGATAGTTCTTGCTTGATTCAGCAGAGACTCACCTGCAGTGGTTCAGAGGATTCAGTCTGTGGATATTCGCACATAAACCTTGTTTATTAGGAACAATAATGATGGTCTTGATTTGAAGACAATTGTGTGGATAAACTCATGGCAAGCATTTGCATGCATATAAAAAAATTGATATGGGTAATTTTGGTTTGTCTCCTGTGACCTTTCAAACCACACATTTGGCTAGTGCTAGGTTTAAAAGACAATTAAAATTTAGTAATATTATAGATTTAATTGCACTGACACTATCAGATACAAACAAACTTTTAATTGAGCTGGATAAGGACACTATTATCTTCAATTTGTTTTATAATTGATGAATTTTACAAGTCAAGTCACCTTTAGGCCCTGTTTACACCTGGTATTAAGATGCGTTTTGGTCGATCGGATCACAAGTGGACGAAAGAGACACATACACGTTTACACTTGGTATTTAATCCATCTCTTTTGTCCATTTTCGACCACTTCTGTCCTGATTTCTTCAAGGGGTGGGTCTATGGGCTTTTTCAGAAGTTTTGATTTAATAGGCGCTATTTGTATATGAACGTGACCAGAGACTACGGGAAAACATACAGAGAGCATCAGCCTTCGTTTCTGCTCTGATAGTCGCGAGATCACACCGAACGCTGTGAGGGTGTTAGAAAACAGAAATGTTTAGAGAACATTGTGCTTAGTATGTTTTTTGTCTTCAAACCAAACTTATGGCTTCAGCCGGCAAAGTTTAAATCCCGTCTGGCTAGAGCGCTTCCCATAATGTTTATTGTGTCAGTAGGCGGAGAGTAGGGGGTCTTTTGTGGCTGTTCAAACACATTCGACCACATTAAGCGTTTACACTATGAATGCAATCTGGTCGAATGCATTTTCGACTACCTCTGGAAGTGGTCGAAAGTGGACAAGCTCAAAGCATTTTGCACCCCGTTTACACCTGTATTTAACGCCGTCCACTTATGATCCGATCGACCAAAACAATCTTAATACCAGGTGTAAACAGGGCCCTAGTTTTATAGTGCTTTATACAATAGAAATGGTTTCAAAGCAGCTTCACTGTAATTCGGAAAGTAACAGAATTAATAGGATTGTGACGAGATTTCTCATCGAGGTGAAAAGCTGTCTCGCGATATTGCCATGATGGAGAGTGAGTGTGAAATTAGGATAGAATATGCCACTGTTACGTTTACATTACGCCTCCACTGTCGTTTTGCTTTTTATATAAATAAAAAACATTTAATTCAGTTGGATAACAGTCGCTTCAGTTCCATCCGTATGTCGTACGTAGTGCAGCAGGAATTGGAGTTTGCTGATCACGTGACGAGATGACTGACAAGACCATGGCGGATTTGTTGCACAACAGAGCCTAAGTGTCTGAAAAAGGTCTTGTATTGTCGAATGCGCGCTCAGCACTGCCGCTCCCTATTTACGGAGTACATGCGATCACGAAAACGAAAATAAAACGTGATCGCGCTTTCAAACGTGATTTTAATACCCCGCATTTTGAAAGATTTTTTCAAAACGTCTTGTCTCGTGAGCTAACTGTCCATCACACCCCTAAGAATTAATGATGCATACTTCATCAAATATAAGACAAGCATACAACATTATCATGTTATTTTCCTGTTTTGTAACAATCTGAAACAATCTGTATTGTATAGAGCACTATAAATATATATATTTATAAAACGGTTAGTTCCTGATTGGTCAATAGCTGTTTTATTCACGATAAAACACGGCTATGACCGCTTCACCCAACGGTTCTGTGTATCACTACACAACACCCTTAGAAACCACTCTTAGCAACATAAACTGTTTGTTCTCAATTGATGTTGTTCATTGAAGCTTACTGTATTATGTAGAAGAGTGTTGTGAGAAAGAGATCGAGTGAGTGAGTTTATTACCTGCATTCAGATTTAGCATTTTCCTTCATGTTCATAATAAAAAATCTGTTTAAATGTCCGATGTATTATCTTGACCTTTTAACAGTTTTTAAGGGTTTTCCCGTGACTGACAGCGCTAGTCAAAGCATTTGTCAGTTGTGTCTTGTTCCGTTTTCAAAACAATTCAATCTTTTCAATGTAAAAGTCTTCGATACTGACTGACACACTCATAAAGACAGTCTTTGTCGCCATCTAATGGCGTAATAATGTAACTTCTGTTGCTGTTCACAGTGAGGGACTATTTTTTCCGGTGGAAGGAAGGCTTTTACTGAAAGTTTACTTCATGAAAGTTGCATTGATACATATTTTTGTCTTTAATATTTGTATTGTGTGGTAACCGTTTTATAAAAGCAATAAGGTACTTGAGGCTAATGCTGTAACGTGAATAAGTCACGGCTGAAGGGCTTCACTCTGCTTTGAGTTGTCCCCCTTCAGCCGTGACTTATTCACAATACAGCACAGCTTCTCGTACCTTATTGCTTACATATATAATAAACTATGAGTGCTTATATTAATGGAATCTAAAGATTTAGATAGGAAAACTGTTTTAGGATAAAACATGCTCAGGAAATCCATAGTGCTTGTTTGGGTCAATTCATGCAGATTTTAGTGAGACTTACTTTCTGTTTTACAGGGCAAATCATAGACAGAGTTAAAGGGATAGTTAATTTCTGTTATTTACTCACCCTAATATTGTTCTAAACCAGGGGTGGGGAACGTTGATCCTGGAGGGCCATTGTCCTGCAGAGTTTAGCTCCAACCCTGGAAAAAAAAAAAAACTCACCTGCCTGTAACTTTAGTAATCCTAAATACCTTGATTAGCCTCAGGTGTGTTTAATTAGGGTTGAAGCTAAACTCTGCAGGACAATGGCCCTCCAGGATCAATGTTCCCCACCCCTGTTCTAAACCCATATAACTGACTTTGTTTCATGGAGCACAAAATGAGTTTTGGAGAAGCATGCATGCGTCTTTTTACACTATATTCCAAATCTTTTCAAGCCATATCATAACTTATTGTGTTATATCAGAGGAGATTTACTTCAATTTTGCTCTATTCCTCACACAGAGCTATCAAATGACTTCATTTAAACTTTATTTAGCATGTAATATTGACTATTTTTTGTCACTATGAACTGCTGTTATATAAATAATGCTGTTATATAGGTTTGAAACAACAACCACAAGTAAATTTTGACAGAATTACATTTTTTTTGGGGTGAACTGTCCCTTTAAATTTATTTTTGGTTTCTGTATTGAAAAAGACAACCTTATTGTGACCTCATTTTGGACTTTTGTCCCCTCAAGGTTTAAAAAAGCAGAGTTAATTTAGGTTAGCCTGAATTTCCTTCTATTTTCTGTCATTCAAGGATGACTGAAGTCTCTCACACAGCCTGTGCTGCAGCTTTAAAAAAAATACACCACTGTTCAAAAGTCTGGGGTCGGTAAGATTTTTAATGTTTTTGAAAGAGGTCTCTTAGAAGTGCTTGTCAAGGCTGCATATATTGAATCAAAAATACAGTAAAAACAGTAATATTATGAAATATTGTTAGAATTCAAAAGAACTGTGTTTTCTGTGAAGAAAGCTGAATTTTCAGCATCATTACTCCAGCCTTCAGTGTCACATGATCTTTCAGAAATCATTCTAACTTTATTTTTCAGGATTCTTTGATGAATACACAGTTAAAAGAAAAAACATTTGAATTTTTTGCCACAATGTAAAAATCATTACTGTAATTTTTGCTAAGTTCTTTCAAAAAAAAAAATTACCCCAAACATTTGAATGGTAGTGTACATTCATCAAATAATATTTAAATAGAAACCATGACTGAGCTCTCGCTCACACAAGGATTTCCATTCCTCTGATGTCACCAGAGACAAACATGGATAGTCTTGTCATGAATGAGCACTGATGACGGAGAACAGCAGAAGGTGGGGGGCGGGGACAGCAGGGGGGTGTTTCAAGAGGGGCGGGGCTTGTCGTCCTTACATAATGAAGCTGCCCTGTGTGATGCTTTTCAGAGCGTGTGTTTGTGCAAACGTGAGCGTGTGCTGGAGCGCAAGCTCGTGTGAGCGCCTCTCTCTCTCGCTGCAGGGGGCTGTAGGGGGATGTATTATTGATAGGTCACATTTGTTTGGAAAAAATAGGAAGGACACAGCAGCATGGATGTGACAGCGCTCCAACAGAACTACACGGGCAGCGTTTATACCTCGCTCTGCCAGGTAAAGGTCGCTCTTCTGTAGTGCTCTTCCCTTCTGGGGATGCATGATACTGTATATTGGTGACCATGGTTGGACCATTCAGCAATATTAGATTTTTTTTAACTATTGGAATTGGGTTGGGATGATATTGGCTTATTTTTTCTCATTTAAACCCATTTTAGTGGTATGCATGTTTTGGTGCCTGATTGCATTTGAAGTGTGCATTATTTTAGATGAGGTTTAATGTGAGCACTGTTTGTTGTTTTCCCCTCAATGTATTGATTTATAATATCGGGCAGTGTCAGAAATTAACTTGTAATTAAGTTAAAATATCTAACTTCTAGAGTTTGTTTTCAGGAGAAAATTTTTGATGTTATAACCAGTTTTATAACCAAATAATCCTTAGATACTTGAATTCAATCAATACATTAAAATAAATATGAATATTACAATAATTCAGAAGAGAAATATCAGATGTTACTAATAAAAAAGGGCAGTTTTTCCATCACATTTCAAATTTTGGTGGCATTTTTGCCTCCATATTAGCCATTAGTTGGATATCGGTGATAATTTTCAGATATCCCTACACTCAAAAAAATTAAGCATTTTTTTAAGATTTAGGAATTTCATTTGTATAGTAAAATTCTGTCAAATTTAATTGAATAATCCTTGCATATTATTCATATTATAAATTATTAATTTTAAATGAGTAAAATGGAAAAAGGGAATGGACCATTTAGTTTATGTGATTCATATTCATATAATTAAACATTTTAATTTTTTTTAAATGGGGTGTCACATAAACTAAAATGGTCTATACCCTTGAGATTTATACAAAATGTTTTATTAAGCTCTAGTTTTTTTTTTTGTTTGTTTTTTTCCACTCATTTAAAATTCTTAATTATGAAAAATATGTAAGGATTATTCAGTTCAGTTTGATGGATTTTTTTTATTTCAATCTTTAAAAAAAGGCTTACATTTTTCGCGTATATTTTTTTGACTCTTTCTGATTTTTGAGATGTTTTTTTGACATGTGACTTATGCATGTTATTTCTGTGAGTAATGGAGATGTTAAGCCGCGGACATTGAGTTGAAGAATGTTTTCACATGCGCGAGTCTGTGTGAAATGGTCGTTTGATGACATTTCATTCACTGATGACAGTATAATTCCTCAATCATCACGGATTCTCTCGATCTTTCTCAGTGTAAACACTGAATCACTCAGAGATATCAGCGCAGGGTAATCTCTGCTGATTCGTAATAAAACATTGATGTTGGATCTTGGCATGTAGATGAAGGTGGTTATTACCAACTCGGCCAGTTGTAGGCGTTTGTGCTGAAGAGTGTAATTAATGCTTCGCTCTGATGCAGACCAGTTAGTTACAGTGAGTGTGATGGGATTGAATTATGGGTCTCATGGGAACAGTAATCTGACTTCACCAGATTTGACAGTCTGACAGTATTAGTTGTGCATGTATTAGTCGTAAATGTGATTTTGCATTGATTATACTTTGCAAACATGGACAGTTTTCATTGTTCACATGACTTTTAGAGGTGTTTGCTAAAGAAGACATCACTATTACTCATATTTAGGTATTTTTTTCCAGTCTCTAACTCTTGAGTTTTAAACTTTGGCATGTAACTTGTTCTGCGATGTTTGTGCTACAGAAATAATTGGTACTTCAAACTGTGTCTTGTTGCGGAGAGATGGTCTAATTTTACAATTTTTGGACATGAAAATGTGCATAATCACATTATTATTTTTATGAAAATTAAATGCCTTTTCCCCAGTGTTATTTTAGTATTATTTATATACTATTATTAATATTTTGAATTAGCTTTTGTTTTTATATGTTCAGTTTTAATTTTTTTTTAATCTAATATTTATGTTTAGATTTTATTTCAACTTTTTATTTAAATTTACGAAAGCATGTTTAATAGTTTTAGTTAGCAACAACACTGCTTTCCCTCCAAAAACTACTGTATATTTACTGACATTTAGAAAAATACTGTAATTAAGATATAGAAAAGTAAAGAAAGTACAACAAATACTACCATTGTAGAAATACACTATGTAAATGTAAATAAGATTTATACAATATAGTTTTTTTCATATCGCAGGTATGAAAATTAAATATTTTTGTGGTAATGAGAATTTAAGGTGAAATATGCTTAAAGGAATAGTTCACCCAAAAATGAAAATGATCCCATGATTTACTCACTGTCAAGTCATCCTATGTGTATACGACTATCTTCTTTCAGACGAACACAATTGGAGTTATATCAAAAAATATCCTGGCTCTTCCAAGCTTTATAATGGCATTAAATAGTGCCCAAGTTTTTTGAAGCCCAAAAAAGAGCATCCATCTATCATAAAAGTAATCCATATGACTCCAGTGGGTTAATAAAGGCCTTCTGAAGAGAAGTGATGGGTTTTGGTGAGAAAAATATACATATTTAAAACTATAATAACTGGCTTCCAGCAACAGCCATACGTGCGTTCAAGAGAGAGTCAAATTCCAGGGGAAGGGTGACCTCTGACCCAACGTATGACGTAGGCGTAGCCTAAGCTTAGGTGAGAATTGACGAACCCGGAAGCAAAAAGGATAGAGCAAAACAAAATGACAGTCACAAATTAGAAGTCAAAAATGAGAAATTTGAAAGTAAAATGTCTGAGGATTTCAATATAAGAGAAGAGGAGCTAAATCATACATCGGGTCAGAGGTCACCCTTCGGCCAGAAGTGGACTCTCTCATGAACACGTGTACAGCCGTTGCCGGAAGCCATGGATTACTATATGGATTACTTTTATGATCTATGGATGCGATTTTTGGAGCTTCAAAAACTCGGGCGCTATTCAATGCCGTTACAATGCTGGGAAGAGCTAGAATATGATTCAACAGAAGTCAGATTGTGTTCGGCTGAAAGAACAAAGTCACATACACCTAGGATGGCTTAAGGGTAAATTATGGGAAAATTTTCATTTTTTGGTGAACTATCCCTTTAATTATCATTAAAATAATTGTCTGCAAGAAAAGACATGATGGTTCTTAAATATGCATGATTTTCTTTATGCAAAATACATGTTCTTGAAAGGTTTCATGACATTCTCTCCAACACATTTTGTCCAAAAGCATAATTTTTATGTTTTAATCATCTTTTATCTCCTCCACCAGCTTGAGGCCCTGAAGCAGCAGAACTCTCAGTATCAGGAGCAGTTGAGTTCAGAAACGCAGCGCATCGGGAGCCTCCGCAAAGAAATGTGAGTCCTGCTGATATGCACTCATGCATTTTCTCATTACTGACTATTTTATTATTATTCACTTAGACTTTTTCATACTTTTATTGATAATGATAGAAGAGAGAGGACAGAAATGATAGATAGGGAGGAGAGGAAAGGCCACAATCAAGCCTCAAAAGTATCCGAGCACATGTGCTGACCACTAGACTACAGCTGCAACAATTAAAGCGCTATTTAACGTCTTTCAGCTGCATCTTATTAAATTAATTGTCTGCTTAGTTGGAGCTAAAAAGGATTTTGATCTTAATTAGTTGGGTAAGTACTTTGGTACCATTGTGGTGATTCATTTAGATCAGCGAGTCACAGAATGACATCACGAGTCCACTCGGTCACAACAGCTGTGATTTCTGTATAAGAAAAGGCGTAATGCACGTGATCTGAGTCTGACACATTGAGCTCACGTGGACGATATGAGTTTGAATCTGGCCTGCAGCATTTCACATTCAGGATAATCAATAAAAAAATGTAGGGCAGAACTTTATTTTATCCATCAGGAATTGATTGAATGGTGAAAAGTGTCTCTATGTGAAAGTTTTTGAAAAATAAGAGGGTTTGGTGACACCTGCTGAAAAGATACATACTTCAAAAAATAAATAAATGAATTTCAAAAAAATTTAATTTCAATTTTTCATAAAATGTTTCACTTTTCAAATTTAAGCACTAATTATTTGTTTATTTGCAATAAATGTGCAAATTATTTTGCGATTTGTTTGCAATAAATTTGTTTGCAATAAATTTGTTTGCAAAATGGATTAATTCCAAAAATTATAATTTAACTTTTTCATAAAATGTTTCACACTTCATATTTAAGCACAGTTTATTTGCTTATTTTCAAAAAATTAGCAAAGTACTTTGCAGTTTGTTTGCAATAAATTTGTTTGCAAAATGAATTAATTCTAAATATTAATTTAAATTTTTCATAAAATGTTTAATTTTTCATAAGCACAATATATTTGCTTATTTGCAACAAATTTGTTAATTATTTTGCTGTTTGTTTGCAAAATGAATTAATTCCAAAAATTGTAATATACATTTTTTATTAAATCTTCCACTTTTCATATTTTAAGCACAAGTTATTTGCAATAAATGTGCAAATTATTTTGCAATTTGTTTGCAATTAATTTGTTTGCAAAATGAATTAATTCCAAAAATTATAATTTAACGTTTTGATAAAATGTTTAACTTTTCACAAGTACAATTTATTTATTTGCAACACATTTGAAAAGTATTTTGCTATTTGTTTGCAATAAATTTTTTTGCAAAATGAATTAAATCCAAAAACTGTAATTTAACGTTTTCATAAAATGTTTAACTTTTCACATTTAAACTTAATTTATTTGCTCAATAAATTTGCAAATTATTTGCAATAAATTTGTTTGCAAAATTAATTTAAACATATAAGCAGAAACCTTTAGCTCAAAATGCTTTTATGGTGGTGTAAATGGAGTCCATTTTGAATTCATGTTGACTTTAAACTAAAGAGGCACAAAGCCTTCGTAACTCAAGCCGATCCGACACGCTCCTTTAAGCTGCGACTGATCGGCATGTCCAGCAAGTGACGGCTCCGGTGATGCGAGCAGGTACCTGTGTGAAGCCTCTGCTGAATCCTTGTGCTGAAGATACTCTCATCCGAACGCTTCAGAAGTGAGCGTCTCTCCTCAGGGAGTTTTACGTAACCGCGTCTCTCCAGCTACAGCTGCTCTTCTCCGCCTGTATAATGGTCTTGACTCCACGTGAGATCCGACAGAGTTCCTTTCGTAACGCTCTGTTGATCTTCTGACACTCATGAATACGTATCACGACGTAGCCAGTAATATTATAATTTTAAAAAAGCCTTTTTTTTCTTTATGAAAAAAATATTGTGTTATGCTTCATTAAATGCAGCATATTCTTTTTGAATTTGTGTGAATCTTAGCTTGTAGTTTCACAAAGCTGCATTTGTTTTTGCACTCCCTCACCTTTATTTTCTGCGTGAGTTTTGAGCGTGCATGATTTGATTTATTCCTGCATCATAATGCACTCTGGGTAAAAATAGATTAGCTCATTCGTTACACACGAGAAGGATGACGGTGACCTTTCTGTTGTGACTTTGTGGTGCTCAAGGTTTTACTACCACTTTTTGTAAGCAAACGCTCTTATTTGTCAAACGCTCGGTCTATGAAATGTCCTAAAAACCAGTTAAGAGGTCCTGATGGAAAGGAAAATGGAGGAATAGGATTGACATCAGGGTGATCTGAAATGTTGAGGTCACCAGCATCAGAAAGAATATGAACATCACCATGTATCATAAATACAAATAATTAAATAGTATTTTATGTTGAAAATTTGTTTTTAAAAATGAAATAGTACGTGAGGCTTTATAATATACAGAGTTTTAAGAGTAAATGGCTGAAGTGCTCAGAATTTTTTCAATCACAGGCTACATGAAAATTTCTGTTTATTTTGCATTTTAATCCAAAAAATTGGAAAACATTTTGTCAGTCTGGTCAAGATTGCTGTAATTAGCTGTAAGTGATATTGAATACAATATTTAACAGTTAAATTTTGCCATATATGAAAAAGAAATCAGGTTGAGCATGTTGCATTTTGGTATCAACGATGCAATGCACTCGACTTCCATACAGTGTACTCTGGCATGCTGCACATTTTGGTATATGTAGTACACCAGTGGTTCCCAACCACGTTCCTGGAGGCCCCCCAGCACTGCACATTTTGAATGTTTCCTCAATTAAACACACTTGATTCAAGTCATCAGCTCATTACAGCGACTCCAAGACCTGAAATGGGTGTGTCAGACAAAGGAGAAATGCAAAATGTGCACTGTTGGGGGGGCCTCCAGGAACGTGGTTGGGAACCACTGTAGTACACTACTGTTCAAAAGTTTGGGGTTGGTAAGATTTGAATTGACATTTAATTGATTAAAAATACAGGAAAAACAGAAATATTGTAAAATCTTATTATTACAATTGAAAATAACTGTTTTCTATTTGAATATATTTTAAAATGTAATTTATTCCTGTGATGCAAAGCTGAATTTTCAGCATCATTACTCCAGCCTTCAGTATGGAAGCTTGTTTCCACCAATAAATAAAAAAATAAAAAGGGTAATCTCACTTTTTATCTCACAATTTTGACTTTATTTCTCACATTTGCAAGGTTTAAACTCATAATTGTGTGTTATAAAGTCAGAATTTGCGAGTTATAAAATCAGAATTGTGTGATATAAAGTCAGAATTCATCCAGGTGTTGAATGCATACAGAAAATTCACATCCTGCAAAACACTAGTATGGTAAAATGCTAGTCCTATATGGTATTATAAGCATTACCTCGTCTTTATCTCTCTCTGTAGTGAGGAGCTAAAACTATCAGCCAATCAGAAGTCTCAGAGGCAGGTGTCGCTCCAGGACGAAAAAGGGATGTTGGCTCAGGAGTTGGACGTCTACACGCAGCAGAAGGTGTTTATCTGTCTGCGTCATCTTAGACGTTTCCTGAAATGCTCTGCTCTGTGACATTCTCAGTTGGTTTGAGGGATTGATTTATCATGTATCATGTTTGTTTTTTTGGCAGCTTGATGACGAAGCTCTGACTAGCCAGCTGGAGATTACAGAGAGGTAAGCACGTCTCTGACTCGGTATTAAGTCGATTCATTCAATCAAATCAAAGACAGTCCTGGGTGAGCCCTGCTGTTTATAACCACAGAAAACAATATTTTGTAAGCAAAAACACAGTGCACTTACTCTAGAAGTCTATGGGGAAAGACAATTTGGAAATTTCATGATTGTATTTTTGTTAATGTACTTCTATTCATTCGTCTCTTGAGTGTGATGCAAGTATTTTTCCTATTCATTTTCTTCATAAGCATTCAAAAACTGAATTTATTATCTGTGGCTATAAACAGCATGTCACAGATGCATTTGATGGTGTTTAATGGGGCTCTGTTTCAGTAATTGTTCAAATGAGAGCTGGATTTGAGATCACACGCACTCTGGAGGCTTTAAATGTCATTTTATCTCCCGGGAAATGAAGGCTTGCAAAAAAAGCTTGTCAGTACATGTTCTTTAGAGATCAGTGTTTTATGATATACCAAGATTACATCTAGAGAGATGATCTGTTTCCATGATTGAACAGCTCAAATAATGTTACTTAGTACAAGCGTTTGGCTTCAGATCTATTGTTTTCCTCCACCCTAAAAATACTGCGCTGTCCCACTTGATGTCTGTTCATTTTTTGCCTGTTTTTCTGTAAGCTTTTAATCTTCAGACTCCATTGGGAGATGGTGTTGTGCATGTTCTCAGAGTGCATATGGCTTTTGTAACATGACTGTAAATCCAACAATGGGCTCCAGTTATAGTGAGCTCTTGTCTGTTCTCACAGGGAGAATTCCAATGCATTGATGTCCGATAAAGACAAAGAGCTAGAGACACTACGAAATGAGGTAAGAGCTTTGATTCTTGGGTTTTATAAGTCTAACTAAACATCTGGATCAAGAGTGTTTTATGCACTGTGAACTTACTGTATGTAAAAAGAATGCTTTTAGTAGAGTAATTTCATATTAAAACAGTTTTGCTACAGCAGTTTTATATAAAACTTTGACACTTAATATTGTCAGATAATGGGAAAAAAAAAATGTTTTGATCTAGAGATGGTTTTTGTTATTGCAGATTGCAGTGCTGCGTGGGGAAAATGCCATGGCCAAGACGCTCCAGTCGGCTGTGACGTCTCTAGAGAGGGACAAAGCCCAGCTGCAGAGCCGAGTGAACAGCTTGGAGCAAAAGCTGGAGGGCCGGCATGCGGGGAACGGAGAGGAAGTCACCTCAGGTCCGTCAGCGTATATATATTTGGGTATTTATTTGTGCAAAAAACTGTATACTGCTAGCTATTTATTTACACTACAGTACAGTACAATACAGTAAAACCTGTAATATTATAAAATATATATTCAATTTAAAAATAACTATTTTTTATGAATATATATTTAAAAATGTAAATAATTCCTGTAAATTTTCAGCATCATTCCTCCAGTCTTCAGTGTCACATGATCCTTCAGAAATTATTCTAATATGCAGATTTGCTGCTCAGGAAACATTTCTTATTCATATCAATGTTGAAAACAGTTGTGCTGCTTCATATTTAATATAATACATTTATTTTCAGGAATATTTCTTCGGGAAATTTAATACATCCTTGCTGAATAAAAGTATTAATTTCTTTAAAAAAAAACAAAAAAAAAACATACTGACCCCAAACTTTTGAACAGCACTGTATTTATTATTTAAAAGTAGTATGCAAAATTATGCAGAATGCTAAATTGTTGTCACATGACATCATCATGTTGCATGTTTAATTCTGGAAATGCCGTCCAGTTATTTTAAATCCAATTATGTGTAAATCTTAACTTATGGCAGTATGGTCAAATAATGCGTTAAAGATTTATTTAAAAACACTGGAAATAGAAATGAAAATAGTATGAGTAATACCAAAGTCCCTTTCAAGGAAAGTCTGTTCACTCAACGTTTGCAACACCTCCGGACAGCTATTTCGGGGATCCAAGACCAAGTCCTATCTATTTGAATGGGGGAATCCTGAAATCTCAAAAACTGCTTGGCGAGCTCACAACTAAATAACATATTTCAAATCATCAACAAAATCTGACGTGAACTGTCCCATAAATGTTGTTTTTATGCTCAAATAGCGTTAAAAAAGCGTATTTTTCAGACTAGACGAGCCAATGTGCATGTGCAGTCCTAAGCGCAAGTCTCAGGTTTCTATGGGAACCAGAGCCTCTAATGGCAGCTGCAGTGACACAATGACTTTATCAATCAGTGATTGGCTCTTTTACTTAGAAGGCGGGACGTATTCCGCCATATTGCATGTTGCAGTTTCTCCCATTCACAAGTAATAGAAGTGAACCATCTTTCTATATCTATAGTCTTTGGTAATACATTCCATATTACTCATACTATTTTCATTTCTATTCCAGTATGAAAAATGAATCCAAATCGAATGTTTATGACCAAATTGTATGTTTGTGACCAAAATACAAGTCACATTATAATGTTTGAGGAATGTCTTTTAAAAGGAAAACAAGATTACAAACAGTTGGCTTAGTTCTATAGGAGTCCATTTCCACCACATAAGAAAAAAAATCATGCTTTTGTAAATCATAATGAAGTAGAAATTATGACATACTAATTCAATTTAAATGAACAAATCCTTCTTGACTACTAATATGCAATTCTGACATTCACTAACTCTCAGCACTGTTCTCACTGAACTGAATACTGTTTATTTGTCTCTTTTGTTCAGTGGGTGATGCTGCTTTGGACCAACTGAGAGAAGAGAAAGAGTTTGCTGAGGGACAGGTAAAACTCCTCTGTTCTGTATTTGTAAATGGCTTTAAGATGTCATGTATGTAAATGTCTAAAATCTGCCATGTTTTCCTGCGTGGATCAGATCAACTTCCTGAACTCAGTGATTGTGGACCTCCAGAGGAAGAATGAAGAACTAAAGGTGAAGCTGAAGAAAATGGCGTTGACCGAGTTCAACGGAAATGATGACAATGACGGGTGAGTCCAATTGGGTTTCGAAATCTTCACCTGCCACTTTTTTCTGTCTGGCGTATTAGATAGCAGCCAGAAACTGTAGATACAAATGCTTTGCCAACATATTGGTTCTGTTGTGCAATGAATCCTCCACCATGGTCTTGTCAGTCATCTCGTCACTTACTCCAGTCACGTGATCAGTGAACTCTTGATTCTTGCTGCACTACGTACAACTGCTCGTGTTGGATGAGCTGGATGAGATTAAAGTAACCGTTATCCAACTTAATTAAATGGTTTTATATCTATAAAAAGCAAAACGACAGTGGAGGTGTAATGTAAACATAGCGGTGGCATATTCTATCCTAATTTCACCCTCACACTCGAGAAATCTCGTCACATTTTAATCTCACCCCTAGTAATAACCCTGGCATGTGGTCATGTACACACTTAAAGGGTTAGTTCACCCAAAAATGAAAATTCTGTCATTAATTACTCACCCTCATGTCGTTCCACACCTGTAAGACCTTCGTTCATCTTCAGAACACAAATTAAGATATTTTTGATAAAATCCAATGGCTCAGTGAGGCCTGCGTTGACAGCAAGATAATTAACTTTCAGTGCCCAGAAAGCTACTAAAGACATATTTAAAACAGTTCATGTGACTACAGTGGTTCAACCTTAATATTATAAAGTGACGAGAATATTTTTTCTGCGCCAAAAAAACAAAATAATGACTTTTCAACAATATCTAGTGATGGGCGATTTCAAAACACTGCTTCATGAAACTTCGAAGCTTTACGAATTTTTTGTTTCGAATCAGTGGTTCAGAGTGTGTATCAAAGTGCCAAAGTCATGCCCCCCAGTGGTGAACCATTGAAATTTCGGAACACTTGTGATGTAATGAAGCCACGTTTACTGAAATCACGTGACTTTTATACGCGCTCCGAACCACTGATTCAAAACAAAAGATTTGTAAAGCTTCATGAAGCAGTGTTTTGAAATCGCCCATCTCTAGATAATGTTGAATAAAGTCATTATTTTGTTTTCTTGGCGTGCAAAAAGTATTCTCGTCGCTTCATAACATTAAGATCGAACCACTGTAGTCACATGAGCTGTTTTAAATACGTCTTTAGTAGCTTTCTGGGCATCTGAAAGTGTTAATTATCTTGCTGGCAATGCAGGCCTCACTGAGCCATCGGATTTTATCAAAAATATCTTAATTTGTGTCCAGAAGATGAACAAAGGTCTTATGGGTGTGGAACGACATGAGGGTGAGTAATTAATGACAGAATTTTCATTTTTGGGTGAACTAACCCTTTAACTTAACTTGCACTACTAGTGTCTTTGTTACTATATTACTGTTATTCTTTGAAAAGGGTTTGTCATAATACAATTTTTTTGTTTATCCTCTTTCTCTCAAGTCTTGGTGAGGTCAAAAAGAAGAAGAAAGCCCCACCACGAGTTTTCTGCGACATCTGCGACTGCTTCGACCTGCACGACACGGAGGACTGTCCCACGCAAACACAATCCCCAGACTCGCCTCCCCACACCACCTACCACGGCACCCGCAGCGGCGAACGACCGTACTGCGACATCTGCGAGGCGTTCGGTCACTGGACAGATTCTTGCAACGATGACCAAACCTTCTGAACTCCCCCTCAACCCCTCCGCCTGTGAGCAGGCTATGCACAGATTGCTTTCAACCAGATTATTCGCTATTTTTCTACACAGCGTATATACATTCGAACCTCTTGTACATTCCCTTGAACGTATCCGCCCATATGAAGGCTAAGGTATGCTGCATTGATGGAATTTGAATTATGAAGATGAGAGGTATTTCAGTGTGTTATTATTAATACCGTTTTGTGTGTTTCATAAGTTTTTCATTGTCTTGAGTGGATTGATCCATTGACAAATTACCAGCAAGAAAATTGGGAACGGTTTAGCAATACTTTGCCGTGTATTTAAAGCTGCTGTGTGTAATTTCTACACCACTAGAGGCACAAAATCACAAAAATAATGATCCAAACAGGTTTCCAAAACACTCCCATTCTTCCATTGTAGCTCCGCCCCAAACTCGCGCCATTGGTTGAGTCAGAAGTTGACATTTCAGACCACTCAAACAAACACAGCGATGTTTTGAAAGAGCCTTCGGAATGGTATACTAGCACACTGCATACTGCAAACTAGTGTTGCCAAAAGTACCGAGTCGGTACTGAAATTTAAAAAATGTGACGCTTGGAGCGCTGTTGAGCTGATTCGTAAACACCTGATTGTGTTCACGCGCTCATCAGATATATCTGTGATTGGCTACAATGATCAATGCTTCAAAAACATGTCGTAAATAGACATCAATGCGCTTACACAGATACACACGGGAGCTCCCGCTTTCAAATTCAAACACTTCGGCGTGCTTTCAAACGCTCCCGCACGTTGACCATTGTAGCCAATAACAGACTTATTTTGAGCGTGTGAACACAATGGCCAATCAGCCGCTCAACAGCACTCAAAGGGTCACATTTTTAAAATTTCAGTATCGACTTGGTATCAAAGTCAGTACTTTTGACAACACTACTGCAAAATGCTCACTATACTCTGAATATGGCCTACTATTTTTTTTTAAAAGAATATGAAACGGTACACATTATGCAACAATAAATAATAAGCCAAGAAAATGTTGTTAAAAATCATAGCTTCTAGTTTTTCGTCCCACATAAAATTGACTCCAGCCGAGCACATTGCATTATGGGATATATACTGCACATTTACACCTGGGCATTCTAAGCATACAGACATTATACATACTATGCACAGCATAAATACTATACACTACAGAAACATTACTTGTAGTATGCTATTCCGAACATAGCCAACGTTTGGTAACTCACACTACGAATGGTTTACTAGCAGTTTATCTGCACATTAAACCAGGATAGACGATTTTAACGAATAAAAAATACACACTTCAGCTTAAAGAACTCATGACGGACTGTTATCACAGACACAAAACCGTATGACCAGTGCACCAAACTAAGCTGAAGCTAACCACTATTAACTTATTGCACTTCTCACTTTAAATGTATACAGCACATGAGTTTAACTGCCATTCTTTGAAACTAAGTTATTCTTTTTACTGTTAAATGTCAGGCATATAGTCATGATATTGTCATATGAATGGCTTTTTATGTGTATTTTTGATGTTATGTCCTGTAGATTTCAGGCCTATTCACACCAAGTCGGCAAGATTTTAAGATTAACCTTTTAGTTTTGTATATACGGACACAAGATTGATTTATTTAAATTGATCAAATGCCGTTTCTTCAGGTATCCAAACTTTTCAGACAAAACAGTTTTGGTGCAAAAAAATGGTTTGCAAATATTTTATACTTTCATGTATTTTAGTCACTTTAAACTTGGTGTGAACAGACCCTTTACAAGCACAACTTTTAAGCACAAAAACATATTGTATCTCTTGTTATTGATGTAATATTAACAACCAAGTTTATTTAGCAACCTAATAAACTGCAAGTGTTAGAATCGGTAACCTGCAATGAACTGGTGCACAAGATTATATTAAATATGTATAATAATCATGATTATTCCCCTTTTGTTTAAATGAATACAATTTTGCATTAAGTGCAAATATATGGTCTGTTTCTACTGAAATATTGTGACAGTCTTTAACTATTGTACTGTTTAATGTACTGTATATTCACCTGAACTCAATACAAACATTGAACAAATTTTCTCGTGTCATTGTCTGAATACATTGGCTACACATCTGTGAAAAGCATTTAATAATTTCACAGACATTTCATTAACATCAAATAACAATTCTAGCCACAGTTCTAGGGTGTTTCTGTGTGGTTGCTAAGGTGTTCGCCATGTTGCTAGGGTGTTTGGAATATATACCTTCAAGTCTCTCAATTTCACGCATGGGTGATCACCAAATTCCCATCACAACGTCCTGCAACTCCCAAATAGAACAGAAGGGGTCCGGTCAATAATTCATGTCTCTTAAAAATGTAGTCCGATAAGACCAATCTGAACCCCACTAAAAGTAACAAAAAACAGCAACTTTGATTAGAATTTGATGCTTTTTTCTATATAAGCAAATAGATAAAGTGCAATAAAAGCAACACTTAAAAGTGTATTTTGGATGTTTTCTTTCCACTAGTTTGAAACTTTATGAAAAGCCAGATAGCCCAAAATCTCAAAATTGACCAATTCATGAAAAAACAGTGTTTTTGCCTGTTGTTTCTCGCCTTATAAACATAGCAAACAGTTGGCTTAGTTTTATAGGAGTCCATTTCCACCACATAAGAAAAAAAAATCCTCATAATTTCTTTTTTTTTTTTAAATTTTTTTAATGTCACAATAATGCTTTCATATAATTCAGTATGTCAACATTGGACCATTTTCCATGACAGCCAAAAGTTTTATCAAATAAATTGTTATTATTCTAATTATTTTTGTTTTGTGAAAGGCAGAAACTTTTTGTACAAGCTCACGACACGAGATAAAAAAAAAAAAAAAAATTAAAAAGTGTAAAAGAAAACCGTTATATACACAGCGAAAAAAGGCTTTGTGATGCTGTATGTATGCCATTAAACAACAGAGAGGCAACTGACAACTAACTAATGCATGTGAGCAAGTACCAAGATTGACCTCTGGTGGTGAGTTTAAATAACTGCAGAAGTTGATTGTTAGTGTTAGTGCACATTCAGTTGTTTCACATTCACGTCTCGACAATGTGCAACAATGAACTACTCATTTTATTTTTCACCAGTCTGAAAAATTCTTTACCAGTTTTGAAGATTTTTCCCCATTCAAGTAGATATGAGCCATACTTGCATACTGTAAATTTAGGCAGTTGTTCAGATGCCACCATGTGAGCTGATGTAAAATGACTTTGGACATGTGGCCCCATGTTAATGGTGCTCTATGTAAGTTTTTGACTGTACTAAAGCATAAAAATACTATAAAATGTTTCCAGATATTTACTAAACATGCTCAGTTCACATAGTCATTTCTCTGAAAACCATTGCTACAGCCAGTTATTTTACTTCTAAATTTTTTTGGTTTCGGTCTGTGCAAGACCGCACGTTGCCAATTTAAAGGTGCTCTCAGCGATCCTGGGCGGAGTAACTTCCTGTTGGCGTTCGAAGTGTTGTCAAACAAAACAGAGGCTAGCTAGACCCTCCCTCCTCCTCCTCTCCGTGCTTCCTGAAACAGTCATGAACGCGCATTTAAAATCGTTCTTGTCGGTTATTGGCTGGAGCGTGTTTATTATGCTTTGTGGTCCAGGCTGCACCAGTTTGTTTTTATTGCCGTTTTTGGAGCTTGTGGCGACTACAGAGAACGCGTTTTTTTACAATGTGTACAGGGGACCGGCAGCTAGCGGATAGTGAGGAGATGTTTGCTGTATGTGACAAAAAATGTTTTGGCCTAAAAACGCGTGACATCGCTTAGAGCACCTTTAACCAATAGTGTTTCGCCACCCCGGGTTGCCAGTTGGCGGAAAACACATGCAGCAAATACAGTCTTGGAAGCCAGCGGACTGGGTCAGAAATCGCAGATTCTACCCGTCCTAAAAAGCCTCAGCATCTATCTAAAAATCTCTATGAACGGGAGCATATTAAAACGCGATATTATCATAAATCAATAAATCAACTAATTATCTTACAGTGTGTAAGTTTCCTCGCCTTCCAATGTCAATTGACCCTTCGCAAAAACCCGCCCCCCTTAGTTAGGCTACTGTTGCTTTGTCCGACAAGCCGTGGCGCTGTCACCACACAGAGGGAAAAATACATCGCGAAGCAAAGAGGACACTGACAACACGTCGACAGACAAGACAGCGCAGGATACTTATGATATTAAACAAAGTCCCAGCTTTCAATTTGTGTAGTTTTTTTTTTTAAGAAATTCAAACAATAAAAACCGTTTTTTTTGGCTCTTTAATGTGTCGTGACAGATTGCTGTCGCGCCTCAGCTCAAGAGGCTCGTGAACCGATCATCTCTTCTACTAGTTAATTTCTAGCATCAAATAAACATGAATGAACATGAGAAGGAATGTTGTTTCAAACGCGGTAA
This sequence comes from Ctenopharyngodon idella, assembly GCF_019924925.1. Classification (NCBI taxonomy): domain Eukaryota; kingdom Metazoa; phylum Chordata; class Actinopteri; order Cypriniformes; family Xenocyprididae; genus Ctenopharyngodon; species Ctenopharyngodon idella. The sequence goes on from NC_067229.1 coordinate 46,192,277, forward strand.
GACGTCAATACACACCATTTTTCAAGTTTAAGTCCACCAAGGTTAATCGTCTAACTCCTGACAGCTTTGTCGAACAAAATGGCGGAATCGGCGTTATGATTGGTTAGATCGCTTGTCAATCAAACTCCCGGCGAAGGGTCAATTGAAAGCCACGCCCGAAAACCGCCACAGGCCAATCGTGGTTTAGCAACCATAAGTAGGCATGGGAGGTCTGTCAAGCTTTCGAGTGAGGGAAACCCTGTATCCTAAAAGTTTGGATGGGGTGGTGGATTTTTTTCCCTTCCCGAAACCTAAAACCCAAGTGGATAAATGCTGGTGTTCTGACAATTTGTGCTACCCTGTCAGATTTTGCTACCTCCCATTGAAACAGTAGCTAGGTAACGTTAGCAAAATCTGACAGTGAAAAATGCTACCTATCAGATTGCGCTTCCAGCGTGATATTAACGTGGTTTATGGCTTTATTAACATCTACACCTACCCCAACCCTTATAATAATGCAAGTACAGTAGTGGTATGATCACAATATGATATGGCATTAATCATTAGAACAAGTATAAATTAGATAGCGAAAAATGCTACTTATCAGATTGTGCTTTATTAATGTCTACACCTACCCCAACACTAAACCTACCCTTACAATAATGCAAATACAGTAATTTTGTGTTATTTATCATGACAACAATGATGTAATATTGATGTGTGCACGTGCAGTAAGCCCGGGTAGGACAATCTGACGGGTTAGCTGGATAGCTAACTCAGCACATCATTGCTTGGAAATAATGACGGTTCTTTGTTCATAATGCATATATTTGAACGAAAAATAAGATGATTAAAGGCAAGACGAGTAGCCTGGCACGCTAAAACGCTAGAACAATATTTTGAATTTGGACTGCAGTACCCATTTCAACCTCTAGCTGTCATTCTTACATAGAGCTCCTTTAAAGAGTGAAAACCCGCACCATGAAAATCTGTCATCATTATGTTGTGTTTATTCTGTGGAACACACACACACACACACACACACACACACACACACAGATATTTAGAAATGTTTAAACTGTTTTTGTCCATACAATGAAAGCCAGTTCAGTGCAAAACAACATTGTACCCCACTGACATTATTCAATGTATGGAAAAAAGTTTTTAATTTTCTCTTTAATACTATAAATAACACATTTAGGTTGATTTCCCTGAAAAGTATGAACACTGTGGCTCTGTTTGTCAAAACATTGCTCAATTGCTTTGAAAATACTGACCAGCCTGACATAACAGTTCAGCCAATGGCGTGAGTTTGTGTTTGACCAATGGCAGATGAGGAGAAGGTTCTGAGAAACCTGTGTGGAAACAGTTTTATTTTTTTAAGAATTTCCTCCATGACAAATTAATGCTATACTAGTAGTCTCATAACAGGTGTGAGCTAACATAAATTTTCAGGTGCTTCCAGTAAGAATAAACTATTTTTAATCTGTGGTGAGGCTCATGACTTTGCAGTACATCAAAGTTATTTGAGATGTCTTTGCGCGCCACAGAAAGAAGTTGTCTGACCACGTGCGATGAGATGTGGACCCCCCACAGGAAACCAAGCCTCCTGAGAAGGGCCGAAACCATCTTTCCACTGAAAAGTGTTTGGTGTTTGTCATATCTGACAAATCGATCAAGATGTCAAATTATAATATGATCTTCAGAAATCCACACATACAATCAACAGAGTGTGTTGTTAACAAATGTTTATTAATCAAGTTCTTGCTTCACACCTCCAAAAATACATTTTATCCAAGGCAGAAATTTGGAAATTTTGGTGAAGACATCCAATTAGGTCACGGTTGTTTGCCTGATTGAATGAAACAACACCTTTATTTCACACCAAAGGTCCTCCAGAATCACCCTGAGAATGGAGAAAGTTACAGGCTGTGAATAAAATTGAACTGCTACACTATTTGTGATTTTTCCAGAATATACTAACCTGACAAAATCCTCCACGACCACCTGCGCACACCATCCTTGAGGTGGAGTACGTATTCCCTCAGTACTTCTGGCATACTTTTTTTTATCAATAATTATAATAATTATCAAAAAGCCTCTTGTCTTATGTTTTATGTACTGATTGATTGTCTTGATTGTTCACAGGTGTTTCTTGTTAGTCATTTATATTTTTGTATAAATAACCCTAATGTGTCCATTGTTTCTTGTCTAGCTTTGTCCCTGTAACTTTGTTAAGTTTAATGTCAATTTAAGTCCAGGTTTGTGTTCATAGTTTTATCATGTTAAGTCTTTGCTTCTTTTTGTATTTGGCTCACACTTTAGTTAAATAAACTGCTCTTAGGTTCAGTACATAGTACACCACTACACTCGGTGGGTTAACGTTACAAGAACACAATTGTTTTATTGCAGTTTGCCCTGCTAAACCTAGCGGAGTCATTTTCCTGAAGTAGCTTGGTGTCATTTAGCAGACTTTCTGACTCATAACCAGGGTGGACGTGGTAGAACTTGCTATTCTTGCGGCTAAAATCATCATTGTGATCAAGAGCTCCAACCACAACTGTCAGGTTCTCAAGGAAACATGCACTTCTGTGGTAAATAAGGACTGTTCAAAACTGAGTTTTGCATTTTAGGCCTGACCTATATATGCATTTACAACCATATTATTGTATTAACACTTTAATGTTTCCATTGTAAAGTTACAAACTATTAGCTCAACTTTAGTTTAAGTAAAAATACATTTTGGGTTCTTGGCAAATTGTTTGTACTATCGGTGTCATTTCGAAAGAAGTTGCACCAAGTGAAGACCCTTTTGTTGGAGTCTGGTCTCTTTAATGGCCCGTTGCACTTTAACCGATTTCTCAACCACACGGTAGACCTTTGAGTGTGAAAAAAATCAGTCAAAATAAGAAAATGAGACAAAAATCTTCCACAGCTCTATTGTCCCACCCCACTGTCTGCTTTTGTCATGGAGGGATGGGACTTTTCAGTTTTCAGGTGACAGCATCAGTTTGCACACTTCAGTCGGTCACACGAAAGAATGAAGTTGCTGATTGGTCATCGAATAATAGGGTCAAACATGGTATCAGTTAAGGAGGGAATCAAACCACAATGTTGTAGTTAGTAGGGTAGAGTCTAAATAGAAATATGGCAAAATAAAAGAGAAACACAAAAACACCTGTTTGCCATGACTTTCCAAAACTATGCGTGACTGTACGGTTGATATGTCTGTAAAGGGTGAACACAGCCAGATGGTAGGAACTGAAGTGTGACAATAGGGTCATAAGAGTGGATTATGAGGATGTCCATGGGGATATTTTTTATTTTTGTCCTCAAGCAGACATAGTAAAAACAAATGTTACTCACACATACATTTATACAGTATTTTATTTTGCGTATAGTGGAAAGGAACTGATTGGGTAATGAAAAGTGAGTGTTACATCCATACAAAGACACATTACTATCCCATGAGGCCTTGGAAGAGGACTTGTAAATTGCATGGAAGCAACACAATTTACATTGCAATGCCAAAATGGCAGATATAGCATGTCTGGACTGCATTCATATAGAACAGGGGTGGGCAAACTCGGTCCCGGAGGGCCACTGCCCTGCAGAGTTTGGCTCCAACCCTAATCAAACACACCTGAACCAGCTAATCAGTGCCTTCAGGATTACTAGGAAACTACAGGCAGGTGAGTTTTATCAGGGTTGGAGCTAAACTATGCAGGGCAGTGGCCTTCCAGGACCGAGTTTGCCCACCCCTATTAGTGGCAAACTAAATTCTTCTTCAAATGTAGCACTTTGACAGTGATTTTGCAAGTTGTAAGAGAAAACTAATGAAGAAGAAGACTATTAGGGCAACAGCAATAGTGTCCATTTTGCAAATATTGGTAATTCATTTCACAATGTGTGAAATCAAGCAAGTGTAGCTTGTATTTGCATTCACACTCCTACATATGGTATGATTTGTTTCACACCGCAAGCTGCTTGTACAGTAACACATGTATAAAAGCACTCTGAAATGGTTGGTTGTACCTGTCAATCAAACCAAAAAATTAGAAAAACTCTGAAATTTTTTTAATTTACTGAAATTTGCTGAATTTATTAAAATGGTTATAAATTAAAATCACAGAAAATGGCCTGAATATTATATTGACCACCACAACAGAATATGTAATGTATTATTTATTTCTAAACACCTTTAAAAAAAAAAAAAAAAAAAAAAAAAATCATGTGGACCCTGATAATTATGGAAGGTATAGACATATAACACTGTTACAGGTATGTTTATTATTCAGAAAAGCCCATAAAATAGTACCGCAAATGTAAAGAAAGATTTACCATAAACTGACATCTCAACCGTACGGTAGAGTTTTATATCTTTTAGATAAAAACATAAATTGACAAAAAACTGCTTGAGGTCATTTTTTATATGTTCAATAATAAGAATTTTAAGAAAAATAATTTTTTCATTGGCTCCATCTAGGGGTGAAAGTTAAAGGGTTAAAATGTGGACTGCAGCCCTTTGTGCTGTCAAAATATTATGAATTATTAAAATTATCCTGACCAGTCCTCAAATTAGTTAAAAGTTAAAATGTCAAATAAACAGCGTAATGCGAGACTGTCAAACCGCCAAATCATTTCCTTCATTTTACACCAGGAGCAGTTGTGCAGTACATTGAAAGATGAAGCAGTCTTTAAATCCATAATTTGTAGTTTGATGGAAAAATCTGTTATCTTATAGTTGTACTTGTAACAGTATAGGAAGAACACAGTTACCCCAGTTTTGCATTGTGTATATCTGCGTGGTGGCGCAACTGGCAAAACGGGTGCGCTTGTGTGGCAGCGACAATTGCAATTGTAATGGCACCAAAATACATTTAAATTTTATGCTGAGTGTATTCTGCATTTCAAAACGTAAATACAAGAGTATACAGGTGCTGGTCATATAATTAGAATATCATCAAAAAGTTGATTTATTTCACTAATTCCATTCAAAAAGTGAAACTTGTATATTATATCCATTCATTACACACAGACTGATATATTTCAAATGTTTATTTCTTTTCATTTTGATGATTATAACTGACAACTAAGGAAAATCCCAAATTCAGTATCTCAGAAAATTAGAATATTACTTAAGACCAATACAAAGAAAGGATTTTTAGAAATCTTGGCCAACTGAAAAGTATGAACATGAAAAGTATGAGCATGTATAGCACTCAATACTTAGTTGGGGCTCCTTTTGCCTGAATTACTGCAGCAATGTGGTGTGGCATGGAGTCGATCAGTCTGTGGCACTGCTCAGGTGTTATAAGAGCCCAGGTTGCTCTGATAGTGGCCTTCAGCTCTTCTGCATTGTTGGGTCTGGCATATCGCATCTTCCTCTTCACAATACCCCATAGATTTTCTATGGGGTTAAGGTCAGGCAAGTTTGCTGGCCAGTTAAGAACAGGGATACCATGGTCCTTAAACCAGGTACTGGTAGCTTTGGCACTGTGTGCAGGTGCCAAGTCCTGTTGGAAAATGAAATCTGCATCTCCATAAAGTTGGTCAGCAGCAGGAAGCATGAAGTGCTCTAAAACTTCCTGGTATACGGCTGCGTTGACCTTGGACCTCAGAAAACACAGTGGACCAACACCAGCAGATGACATGGCACCCCAAACCATCACTGACTGTGCAAAACTTTACACTGGACCTCAAGCAATGTGGATTGTGTGCCTCTCCTCTCTTCCTCCAGACTCTGGGACCCTGATTTCCAAAGGAAATGCAAAATTTACTTTCATCAGAGAACATAACTTTGGACCACTCAGCAGCAGTCCAGTCCTTTTTGTCTTTAGCCCAGGCGAGACGCTTCTGACGCTGTCTGTTGTTCAAGAGTGGCTTGACACAAGGAATGCGTCAGCTGAAACCCATGTCTTGCATACATCTGTGCGTAGTGGTTCTTGAAGCACTGACTCCAGCTGCAGTCCACTCTTTGTGAATCTCCCCCACATTTTTGAATGGGTTTTGTTTCACAATCCTCTCCAGGGTGCGGTTATCCCTATTGCTTGTACACTTTTTTCTACCACATCTTTTCCTTCCCTTCGCTTCTCTATTAATGTGCTTGGACACAGAGCTCTGTGAACAGCCAGCCTCTTTTGCAATGACCTTTTGTGTCTTGCCCTCCTTGTGCAAGGTGTCAATGGTCATCTTTTGGACAACTGTCAAGTCAGCAGTCTTCCCCATGATTGTGTAGCCTACAGAACTAGACTGAGAGACCATTTAAAGGCCTTTGCAGGTGTTTTGAGTTAATTAGCTGTCTTCAATATTGAACCTTTTCACAATATTCTAATTTTCTGAGATACTGAATTTGGGATTTTCCTTAGTTGTCAGTTATAATCATCAAAATGAAAAGAAATAAACATTTGAAATATATCAGTCTGTGTGTAATGAATGAATATAATATGTAATATATTATTAATAAGTTTCACTTTTTGAATGGAATTAGTGAAATAAATCAACTTTTTGACGATATTCTAATTATATGACCAGCACCTGTATATTTAAAGTGTACTTAAGTATACTTGGAATAATTCCACTTTAGCATATTTAATACAACTTTAGTTGAACTTCAGCACTGCTTTTGGACAACTAAAATTCATTTAGTACAAAATTAGTTCCAATTTAACAGACTTTAAGTATACCGATTTAAAATGTGCCACAAATACATTGTTATACTAAAGTACATACAAATAAATTGTGCTTAAATATACTATTTTTTCACTAGGATAGATCTCTAAGACTGGCCACATTTTTAAATAACTTTTGTAGGAAGATTTTTACAAAGCTCTTTATTTTACAACTCAAATCATGGAGGATTTACCAGGCTTTTTTTTTTTTTTTAGTTAAATCAGCACAGTTTATGATATCATTCCTGTTTTGAAATCACCAACAGTTTTAGGTATTTCAGTTTTTCCCATTCAAAGAGATATGAGTCTACAGGGATGACTGGAAAGTGAAGGTGTTGTCTAAATTATATGTGGTTGTGACAATGAGAACACTTTGACTATAATTGATGCTTGCCATGTGATACTTTTATTGAAAGAAGGTTTATGGAAGAATTCAAGAATAACATTTCTTCCTTCTTTAGTTTCCATGAAGTCACTACACATTTCCAGTAACTTCGTCGATCCACTGAATATATGCTGAAATCTTAGTATACACATTAGGACGATCAGATGAATTACAGCGTGGGTCACCGAAAGATGTGATACCAACAGCAGTTTTTCCACAAACCAAAGGACCTCCTGAATCCCCCTGTTAAGAAACACAGATCAACACGTCAGTAGTGAAACCAGTTCATACAGTACCATAAAGTCTGTGAATCATCTTTTGTACGTACAAAGCAGGATCCACCATGGCCATTTACACAGATCATCTGTGAGACTGAGACTGAGGTTGAGTCGAACCTTTGCCATATATCTCTACATTTTTTGATATCCATTATAGAAACTTTTGCCTCCATTAGAAGATTGCTCCCTGAGCCATCATTCAGTCTTCCCCAGCCGGCAACACTACAGACAGTATCTGGTTTGACGTCTTCTCCTTTCTTTGGTATCACTCCAACCTTGTTGTTTAGTTCGACTTTTTTCGCTAGCTATAATTAAAAAATACAACAATTTTAAAAATCTTTTATATCACTGAAATTTGTTTGATTATACTGTTGTTTTTGAGGTTATTACAGAATACATTTTCAGTTTTTTTTGTTGCTAAACAGAGCAATAAATTAATAATGTAGAAAACAGACTCAAAGAGGCACTTGGCCATTTACACAGAAATGATTTAAATCCCTTCAGTAATTTTTAAAGCAAGAAATTGCGATAGAAATCCAAACATAGTGGTTTGTGCTACTGTTTCCTAACTAGTATTTTGAAAAACGAAATGTATTACAGGTTGTTACCTTCAAAAGCATGATGTCGTCAGCATGTTGATTAAGAATGTATGTATAGTTTGGATGAGGGATGTAGGACTTCACTCTGATGTGATCTGAACTCTTGCTGTCCCTTAAGTCATGAGCACCAACAACAACCATCAGAATATTAAGTCTGTTGAAAGAGCGTATTGGAAATGGTCATTTATGTCATAACTGATATACAGGGTGCACTTCAGTCATTATCAGTCAAAAGTATTTTTAACTCAACATTGCAGTTCACACTAAACAAGCTCTTACCCGGTCCAGCAATGTGCAGCAGTCAGGACAAACTGATCAGAAATGAGGAATCCACCACAGATATGGTTCCCACACTCCTGAAGAGAAACCATGTAAGGTCTGGAGTGGGGTTTGGCTTCTTTGCCATTCACTATACCCACATTCACATGAGCTGAGAGAGAGATAGTGCTGTTAGTCAACTTATTCAGCACATACCAATTAAACACTTGTAAAAGTCATCGTAATATGCTGTTAAATAATCAGTCTCACCAGTGAAGGTCAGGTGTGGCAGCAGAGAGGCCAACAGGAGCAGAGAGATGATGATGGTCATGATGAAGATGATCAGTGAGCTCTCACTGGCTAAACATGGTATAAATATACTTCAAAGGTGGGTGGAGTCACTGAGTGGACTTTTACTTCTTTTTTTAATATTGTAGTATGATCAACACGATTAGAAAGTATTGTTCTTGTTAATCCTTGTGGTTTCACTGAAGCCACAGATGGTTTGGATGATAATAATAAAGAATGTGTGCATGCATTTTGAATATTTTACAGTTCATAATATATCATTAAACCATGTGTTAGTATACAAACTTATTTGAACTACAAAATATGCTTTGTACCTAAAAAAAAAAAAAAAAAAAAAAAAAAAAACAGGTGATAAAATAGAAGACAACATGAAAATTTGATGTTCATCAAAGCTCACCCTTTTCACAGACTGGTGACGCGTTTTAACGGTCATCAGCATCGTAAATCTCGCAACGTTTTTTATATTTTCATTTTTTTTTTTTTTTTTTAAATGTATGTACATTTACAATACTATACTTAGTATTATATTACCTTTGCATCAAATTACAAAAAACTAGTTAACGCTGCTGTGAGGGTGTTTCTAACAGTGGTTATGGGAGTGACGGTAAAAATGACATCTTTCTCTCTTCTGACTGCCGTTATCAATCTCTCTCTCTATTTTTTTTTTTTTTTTCATCTTTTTGAATGTTGTGAAAACACTGTTGTTGAGTTTTTCTTTTGCTATTTGAGCAAACGGGAACACACAAAATATATTTAATGTATTCTCTCATTCATCGCTATGGAATTTTAACCAACTATGACGACTTCCGCTTCTGAGAAACACAGAATTGTGAAAACGATCTACTGGCTTTCATGAAACACAGCACACGACAACCTGTCTAATATATGTAGGTCCCCCTCCTGACTTTAGCAGCAGATCCTTTAACTTCTGCAAGTTATCAGGTGGGGCCTACAAAGATCTTTTTTCTTTTTTTTTTGGTCCCGCACATCCCATAAATTTTCAATTGGATCAAAATCTTGGTAATTTGGAGGCCAATGCAACACCTTATCTCTTTAGTTTCCTAACCCAATGAAAAATGAGGATGTAACCAAGATGGCCACCAAGTGAACTAATGTGAAATGACTTTTGTTCCCCCCATGTATTATTGTATGGTTTTGACAATGAAGACACTTTGAATGATTGATGCTTGCCATGTGATACTTTATTGAAAGTTATACAGAAGAATTGAGGAACTAAACTCACTTAACATTTCTAATGTGAGAAACAAAGAAAGTCCGTTTCGACCTGTTATTAAAATTAGTGGTGGGAGAAATTACGCTTTTCAAAACTTCGAATCAATTCGCAAATGATTTGGAACTTAGCGTTCCAAACACCACACGCTGGTGACATCTGCTGGTCAGAACAGAGTAAATGCAACAAAAACTTAAGCCAAACATGTATAAAACATCTTTTATAAACCCATTGCAAATGTTTTATTGAAAGTGAAATCTATCAAATGCAATTAACTAATCATCTGATAATATTAAATATCAAGTGTCTGCATAAGTGTTCTTTTATCAATTTTCAGGGCTTGTTTGCTTTGTTTGTTTCATGGATTACTCAGCTAAACATGCCAATAAGAGACTATTTATCACTGCATCACACCACCCCCTACTGTCTCGTCTAGTACAACAACCCCCTAAAGCAGCCAGATGAAATAAAAAACAAAACATATACATGCACTTTGAACACTGGGAAAAACAGTGGTCTAATCAGCTCCCACATAATTACATGTTCAATACACCATTAAATATACAAATCACATTTAGACCATACATTACAATTAGTTAGCCTTATACATAAAAATAAACAAATGAATTAATAAAAACACCTACCTAAATTTACGGTCAGGAGCCGCTACTGGTTGAATGTTGGAAAAATACAGTACAACTTACCAAAATGTCAGTCTCATGTAATTGATCAATCATGTCAACATTACATTTACCTCAGGAAAGCCATTTAATGACCATAGCATGTTAACAGAAAATGTAACTAGCCTATTGGCTAAAAATACTCTATATTACATATTTAGATATTTTTACTCATATCATTAAAATATTATAAAGTTATTAGTATAAAACACTGATTATATTCATTTGAGTTGTTAATTTTAACCTTTAATAATATAGGGCCATGTTCACACAGCAGCAGAATATGGTTGTCAGTCCTGTATTTGAGTCCTTAATACGGTTACGTTCACACACAGTACGGTTATTTACAGGAGTGACAACTGCATTTTATAACCGAACTCACACCCGTAAATTTTCAGGACTCACAACCGCATTCTTGGAATATTCATGCTGTGTGAACGGAACCGCACTGGACAACTAGTTGTCTGTCACCTCATACAGTGCGAGAGAGCCGGTGTTTTGTGTGTGGTTTAACTTTCGGTAACTTACAGCGACAGAGACAAGAGCTGTGTGTCATCTTAAAGTGTTAGAGCCAGTCACTGTTCTCCAGCGGAGCGGCTCCCGTCAGTTTTGTGTTTCTTTTCCAAATTCAAATGCAGTGTCATGCGCGAGACATCGCAAAGGACGCGACACGCGAGTGCAACGTTAAAGGTGCAATATATATGAATTTTGCAGTAAAATATACAAAAACCACTAGGCCAGTGTTATATATTTTTTTCACTTGAGTACTTACAATATCCAAAATGTTTGCAACTATTTGTAAATCGTGAGAAAATTGCAGTTTTAACCAAGGCTCCAGGACGTGTGAGGAGTCGCCTGTCAATTGCATCATACCCGCGTTACCCTCGGTTTCCGCTTTTATTTTGTAGAAACCATGGAAACACCAAAGATGCTTTAATATATTACATGTTTTAATAGATAAGGGTCTTATAGACAGAAAACTAATTATTGTTATATAGCTCAACACATTTAGTCTTATTGTTTAAATCTAATTTTCTTGATTTTTTGCGAGTACCATGCTTTTACCATGCCTCAGAGAAAAACACTATTTTGTGAAGTAGCTAACATATCATAATCAGATGCAGCTTTATTTTTAATAACAGTAATACAGCATTTTCTCCATCATACAATACGTTTTAAAATTAATGCCATTTATCAACACAAGCCATCCAGCATTTAATATGATAGCCTATTCTAAAATCATATTACTAAATCTTACTGCAGTGTGCAACAGTGTCTCACAGCAGCCGCAGAGTGAATGCACAGAGTAACGTTATAACATCATTTTCAGCACTCTCAAATGTATCTAATATGATAAACAGAGCTGCGTTACCTCATACTCATGACCGGAAAAGCGGAAGCGGTGCCGGCGACTGTGGCACAATAAAAGTTCCGCTGCCGTGAGGCGTGTGTTGCGCAATCGCTCCACCGGCCTCGTTCAGCTCCCACAACACTCGGTCCTGCTTTGCTTCATACTACAGTAACGTTAATAATCGCATCCATGAACATGATTTGTTCCCGAGTCCTATCCTAATTCTTTTGCACCGACCACTGAGATGAAGCAGAGATTGTATATAATGGGGGAGATAAGAGTGTCTGTTTCTACCATTGGAGAAAGCATAACGGCTAACTTAATCACGTGCGGCACCTCTCAGCCTATCGTGTAATGGCAGTGACATCAGACGCAACGTTCCCTAGTCTGCCTTCTCTTAAATAATACATTTTTATCAAGTTAAAATCTACATATAGTTCCCAACAAAAGTATTGTTTAGTGTAAAACATGCTAAAGATTAGCAAACAGGATGTCGTTTAATTAAATGATTAGCTATTTCCCCACAAAAGTGGTTTAATCAGCATAGTGAAGCCTCTTACCCATTGACATCCATTCAAAAAACAGCCTCTGATCTCCTTTCCTTGCGTACCGCCGGGGGCGGAGCGTTAGCATTAGCCGTTACGCTTTTTTGGCTAAAGGTTGCAGGCTTGCCTTCCAGTGGCTTTGGATTAAGACCACATGTCCCAAGATTCCGCGCTTAAACTTGGCGTCGTCAAGCTACGCCTTTGTTTTGAATAGGCCTCTAGCGACCTCTAGTGGACAGAAAATATTACATAGTGCACCTTTAAACACTCCGGCTATCGCGTGTTTACATGCTGCTGTTGGTTAATGAAGGTTGAATGGATAAACTCACGGTTCAATTGGTCTCTTGTCATGTCAAAAGTGATGAGACTTTTCAGTTTTATGGGCGTCGCCATCTTTAATATTACGTTGGTCACGTCGTTACGATTACTAGTAAGAGAATACAGGCTTGACTCTCGTTGCACGTTCATACAGTGTTCCAGACGCTACTGTAAAATTTTAAAAATGTGACGCTTTGAGCGCTGTTGAGCGGATTCGCACTCATCAGATATATCTGTGATTGGCTACAATGATCAACGCTTCAAAAACATGTCGTAAATAGACATCAATGCGCTTACACAGATACACACGGGAGCTCCCGCTTTCAAATTCAAACACTTCGGCGTGCTTTTAAACGCTCCCGTACGTTGTTCATTGTAGCCAATAACGTGTGAACACAATGGCCAATCAGAGGTGTTTACGAATCCGCTCAACAGCACTCAAAGGGTCACATTTTTAAAATTTCAGTATCGACTTGGTATCAAAGTCAGTACTTTTGACAACACTACTGCAAAATGCTCACTATACTCTGAATATGGCCTACTATTTTTTTTTTAAAGAATATGAAACGGTACACATTATGCAACAATAAATAATAAGCCAAGAAAATTTAGTTAAAAATCATAGCTTCTAGTTTTTTCGTCCCACATAAAATTGACTCCAGCCGAGCACATTGCATTATGGGATATATACTGCACATTTACACCTGGGCATTCTAAGCATACAGAAATTATACATACTATGCACAGCATAAATACTATACACTACAGAAACATTACTTGTAGTATGCTATTCCGAACATAGCCAACGTTTGGTAACTCACACTACGAATGGTTTACTAGCAGTTTATCTGCACATTAAACCAGGATAGACGATTTTAACGAATAAAAAATACACACTTCAGCTTAAAGAACTCATAACAGACTGTTATCACAGACACAAAACCGTATGACCAGTGCACCAAACTAAGCTGAAGCTAACCACTATTAACTTATTGCACTTCTCACTTTAAATGTATAGAGCACATGAGTTTAACTGCCATTCTTTGAAACTAAGTTATTCTTTTTACTGTTAAATGTCAGGCATATAGTCATGATATTGTCATATGAATGGCTTTTTATGTGTATTTTTGATGTTATGTCCTGTAGATTTCAGGCCTATTCACACCAAGTCGGCAAGATTTTAAGATTAACCTTTTAGTTTTGTATATACGGACACAAGATTGATTTATTTAAATTGATCAAATGCCGTTTCTTCAGGTATCCAAACTTTTCAGACAAAACAGTTTTGGTGCAAAAAAATGGTTTGCAAATATTTTATACTTTCATGTATTTTAGTCACTTTAAACTTGGTGTGAACAGACCCTTTACAAGCACAACTTTTAAGCACAAAAACATATTGTATCTCTTGTTATTGATGTAATATTAACAACCAAGTTTATTTAGCAACCTAATAAACTGCAAGTGTTAGAATCGGTAACCTGCAATGAACTGGTGCACAAGATTATATTAAATATGTATAATAATCATGATTATTCCCCTTTTGTTTAAATGAATACAATTTTGCATTAAGTGCAAATATATGGTCTGTTTCTACTGAAATATTGTGACAGTCTTTAACTATTGTACTGTTTAATGTACTGTATATTCACCTGAACTCAATACAAACACTGAACAAATTTTCTCGTGTCATTGTCTGAATACATTGGCTACACATCTGTGAAAAGCATTTAATAATTTCACAGACATTTCATTAACATCAAATAACAACAATTCTAGCCACAGTTCTAGGGTGTTTCTGTGTGGTTGCTAAGGTGTTCGCCATGTTGCTAGGGTGTTTGGAATATATACCTTCAAGTCTCTCAATTTCACGCATGGGTGATCACCAAATTCCCATCACAACATCCTGTATCTCCCAAATAGAACAGAAGGGGTCCGGTCAATAATTCATGTCTCTTAAAAATGCAGTCCAATAAGACCAATCTGAACCCCACTAAAAGTAACAAAAAACAGCAACTTTGATTAGAATTTGATGCTTTTTTCTATATAAGCAAATAGATAAAGTGCAATAAAAGCAACACTTAAAAGTGTATTTTGGATGTTTTCTTTCCACTAGTTTGAAACACCACTTTATGAAAAGCCAGATAGCCCAAAATCTCAAAATTGACCAATGCATGAAAAAACAGTGTTTTTGCCTGTTGTGTCTCACCTTATAAGGATAGCAAACAGTTGGCTTAGTTTTATAGGAGTCCATTTCCACCACATAGGGGGAAAAAAAATCATGCTTTTGAAAATCATAATGAAGTCGTACTGATCATATTTATGAGATTAAAAGTCGAAATTATTTTTTTTTAATATCTCAGAACTATGATTTAGTCATAATTATGATTTAGTATGCTATAACTTAGACTTTTTATCTCAACTGACTTGTCATAATTTCGACTTTTTATGTCTTAATTTTTTTTTTATGTCACAATAATGCTTTTATATAATTCAGTATGTCAACATTAGACCATTTTCCATGACAGCCAAAAGTTTTATCAAATAAATTGTTATTATTTTAATTATTTTTATTTTGTGAAAGGCAGAAACTCTTTGTACAAGCTTTTATCACGACACGAGATAAAAAAAAAATTACAAAAAAGAGGGGGGGGGGGGGGGGGGGGACCGTTATATACACAGCGAAAAAAGCCTGTATTTGAGGCTTTGTAATGCTGTATGAGAGGCCACAGAGAGGCCTCTCATACAGAGAGGCCACTGACAACTAATGCATGTGAGCAAGTACCAAGATTGACCTCTGGTGGTGGGTTTAAGTAACTGCAGAAGTTTATTATTAGTGTTTATTGCACATTCAGTTGTTTCACATTCACGTCTCGACAACGTGCAACAATGAACTTACTCATTATTTTATTTTATTTTTCACCAGCCTGAAAAGAGTTTTGAAGATTTTTTCCCCATTGCAGTAGATATGAGCCATACTTGCATACTGTAAATTTAGGCAGTTGTTAAGATGCCACCATGTGAGCTGATGTAAAATGTCTTTGGACATGTGGCCCCATGTTATAATATTATAATTAGAAATGGTTGTGACCACGAGGACACATCGACTGGTTGATGCAGTACTTTTTTGAAAGATTAATGGAATAATTCAAGAAAAACAATTCTTCCCTTTTTAATTTTCATGAAGTTACTGAACATTTCTAATTATTTGGTGGATCCATGGAAGATATGCTGAAATTTTAGAGTACACATTAGTTCAATGTCACAAACTCTGACCTGAACCAAAGGCCTGATCTTCCTGATGTTGTGTAGTCAACCCTCTATGAACACACTGAAGCTTGAGTCGCCATTGGCTAGTACATTTTTTTTATTTTACTCACCAGATTTTTTACATGGAATGCAAGAACAATGCAAATGAAAAAAAAAATCTACATGAAAATAATATAAAATATACATTTCAAATGCTATTAAAGTCAAGTAAACAGTCAGTAATAAAATAAAGTCAAATAATCAAACTACCAGCAGTAGCACAAATAAACACAACAGAAAAGATGCCAATTAAATAAACAGTGCATTTCAGGTAGATCTAAAAGTAGTTAGATATAGATTAGGTACAGAATTTGAATATAGTAATCAAATGTAAAATATCACTGCATAGTCTTCACTGTATAAATTATTTAACAGATTAATCCTTATTAAAGTTATAAAAGTTGTTCAGTCAAGAGCCTTGAGTGATTTTTTGCAGTGAGACTGTTGTTTGATTAACATTAATGACACAGACAGCAGCAGGTTTATTAGGCTGCTGTCACTTTAAGACTAATGCATGGATCCAATATACTGTTACACAATGCATTTACATTCTCAACTGTTTACATTCACCTAAGACATAACCGAATATGTTTACTAGGATAATCGCCAAGACAGGCATTTTGACATAATTTTGTGTGAAATTGTCCATTCAAGCGCAAGATGTGAAAGAGTGCTTAATTCAGAACTCACATGTTGTCAGACGCGGCTTTCTGGGCGCGCTTCGGATGTGGCCGCACACAAAACTTCTCACACTGCAAGTGTAAGTTATCTTTTGTGTCTTGCGCTTGAATGTTTAAATTGGCAAGGCTTAAAAACATGTGCAAATGATAAACTTTCATGACAACGCAGCACTGGTCTGATCAAGACAGTTCTGTCAATGAGCTCTCTCTTTGTGCATGTGCTCTCTCTTTCTCTCGACAGAGGGCGCTCTCAGCCAAGCAATGGTATGTAAAGCTCAGCAGGCAAAAATTTTTTATCTGCGCTAAACTTATTTTTTGCCTCTAACTCAATTACAGGCGACTGAAATCGTACAATTTACTAGCCATTAGCTAATAAAGGACATTTTTTAGTCGCCTCTCGTCAAATTTGTTCGCATACTCGACAGATTTAGAGGATTGGTAGTGCAAACCTGCATGACCGAGCTATCATTGCAGTTGTAAGACTGATGCTGGACTATCTGGAAATTAACATTTGGACTCTCTCTTGCGAAATTAACATCCCGATCCGAGACGCAATCCCACTGAGTCAATCACACCTCACACCTGCCTTAATCTTCATTTCCTTGTCTTCACCCCCTCCTCCCCATCTCTTCTCTCTACATGCAGAGATGACCTGAAATTCACCCAAAATCTATATGGTTTAATGTGAACAATCATCACAGAATGCTATACATGTTTGGTATCGTTTGAAGTGTCTCAGTGCAACTGGTACAATGGTCTCGTCTACATGGAAGTAAACCAAAGGTATTAAAGGTTTTAAGAGTTTAGAGATACTTTGGTTGCAACTGTGGGTGTGCCCCCTTCCCATCCAAACTACTTCCTGTTCCACAGCATGGTGCAAACTCCCTAGGTCTGTGGCCCTAGTCAATGCAAATTCTGATTGTAAGTTCATGCCCCACATTGGAGGGTGTTTTGTCTTGGTCTGAGTATTTAAAGAAATGTTGCAAAAGGATCTGGGCGATTCTGTATTCAGATGAGCCCACATTCAGAGTGACCAGGACACTCTTTTTTCTAATGTCAGGTATGCATCTTACTCTATTTCTGAGCATTTGATGTTTTGTATTGATCATCTTTGAATTGATTATGTAATTGGCATGATACATTTACCTGACTAATAAATTGTCACATTTGATTTTATTCTGACTTACTCTGAAATTATTGACTTCAGTAGATTACGATGTATCCATTGTTACCGCAAATCTACATCAGGTTAGTAACGGACTAAAGTCCAGTTTTGAGTGGAGCGTAGGGCACACCAACTGAGATTTTAGAGCTCCGAATAACGCTTGACATTAGTTCAAGTATACTTAGACTGTAAAGGCTAAAAAGGGAATTTCCATTTAGGACAACAAAATGTTGATCGACCAACCTAAATAGGGTGAGCCTTACCTCTGTTTAATGTAATGTTACTCTAGCTAAGTGTACATGGAAAACCATGGCATAACCAAACCAAAGCTACTATCAGAGAAGTAATATTGGTCGGCTTATCTGTAGTAGTGGTTGTGACCTCTGACTAGAGATAGTGTTACTCTAATTCAAGTGTATACAAATCTATGGGGACTAAACAAATACTTTTAGATAGAGCAAGCATGAAAGCGGCCTTCTAAACAGTATAGTCAATTACCTCTGTCTAGTGACCAAGACTGGCGAGTTTGTGATCGTGGGCCTGCATAATTAATGAATGGCCAGTGCGAGGACTCTGTGCGACTCTGAGAACCGAATGAACAAGTACAATAAGAGTAAAGAGTTAAATAGAATATTCAAATGTAGAGCTAAATTATTATACAAATGACCAATAATCAGTTGACATTCTAAACTAAATTCGAGGTCATAATAAAATGGAGTCAGATAAAAGTTTACTTGGAATTAAACTACTTTGCCACACTGAAAAGACCGAATGCACAAGAAACCTTCCCCGTCCTGTGGGAAAACCGCTGTTGAGCCGATTGGGCAGGCCTCACACAGTGTCGTCTTTGAAGATCAGCAAGATTATTCCTAAATTTCTGACCGACCTTGATGGGGTAATTGATGATGAACCTAGCTGGATGGTGAAATCGTGCTCTCAGTCTTTGCCAGGTTGAGCTGCAGGTGATGTTCTTTCATCCATGCCGAGATGTCCGCCAGACAGCTTCAGATTTGTGTAGTTACTGTAGGATCATCTGGTTGAATGGTAGAGCTGTGTCAGAGAAACCATGATGGGTCACAGTGATGTAGTGTATATGGAGAAGAGGAGGGGTCCAAGAACTGAACCCTGAGGTACCCCGTGAACTTTCATTTTTTTAATTTCACAAATTGCTCAATGAACTCCAGCTCACTGGAGGAAATATTTTCAATGAATAATTACTTCAATGTCTGTTCATCGCACAAAGCTATCCACAAATGAAAGAAAATCATATGAGTTTGCAACAAACTGACAAGTTTTTGGGTAAATCATTTCTTTAAAAACTGTGGTATCTGTGTACAAAAATGTAAGACCTTATGCCTTTCACAATGTGTAGCTGTAAGCACATATTTAGGAGATATTTTGAAATATTTGAAATTCCACATTCATGTTTTTATCCCCCTGACCTGCACCAATACCATTGAAGGTTTTTCCCCCATTGATTTTGCCATAAACAACCACAACTATATGGAGAAAAAAAAAGAAAAAAAGAATTTGAGGCAAAAATAACTCGAAAACCAAAAACTAGCCTCCTAAAAATAGGGAGTGAGTAAATAACATTTTGGGAATTTTAATACTATAAATAATACATTTAAGTTGATTTTCCTGAAAAGTATGAACACTGTGGCTCTGTTTGTCAAAACATTGCTCAATTGCTTTGAAAAAACTAACCAGCCTGACATAGCTACAGTTCAGCCAATGGCGCAAGTTTGGCTGTTTGACCAATGGCAGATGAGGAGAATGTTCTGAGAAACCTGTGTGGAAACAGTTTTTTTGAAGAATTTCCTCAGTTTTCTTCATGACAATTTAATGCTATACTAGTAGTCTCATAACAGGTCTGAGCTAACATAAATTTTCAGGTGCTTCCAGTAAGAATAAACTATTTCTAATCTGTGGTGAGGCTCATGACTTTGCAGTACATCAAAGTTATTTAAGATGTCTTTGCGTGCCACAGAAAGAAGTTGCCGGACCACGTGCAATGAGATGTGGACCCCCCCACAGGAAACCAAGTCTGCTGAGAAGAATCGAAACCATCTTTTCACTGAAAAGTGTTTGGTGTTTGTCAATTCTGACAAATCGATCAAGATGTCAAATTACAATATGATCTCTAAAACTCCCCACATACAATCAACAGAATGTGTTGTTAGGAAATAAAATGTTTATTAATCAAGTTCTTGCTTCACACACACAAAAAAATACTTTTTATCCAAGGCAGAAATTTCGGTGTAGATATTCAGTAATTTAGGTCATGGTTGTTTGCCAGACTGAATGAAATGACACCAACTGCAACTCTGTTTCACACCAAAGGTCCTCAGAATCACCCTGCAGAATGGACAAAAGTTACAGGCTGTGAATAAAATTGAACTGCTTCACTATTTGTGATTTTTCCAGAATATACTAACCTGACAAAATCCTCCACAACCACCTGCGCACGTTTTCCCTCAGTACTTCTGACATGCTTTTTTAGAGGGTATGCATAGATGTCACTTTCGCCGGAACGCGCTCCCTCAGCTGGACTGAGTGGCAAAAGAACCTGCTGCATGACTGGATTTAATAGGGGAAACTGCGAAAACGCGAGTAAATCAAACGATTACACTAAAGGTTAGGCTCGAAAGTGTTCCTTATGACATGTCAAAGAAACCTAATCCATGGATATTGGCATGCATTTATATGTGCCTGATTTTGATGCCGGGAAAATACATAAAGCAAATCCTGCATGTGAATATTTTATATAACTACAATATAGGAAGGTCTAAATATGAGTAATCACTTATATCAGTGTTATATATTTCGTCATATCGTCCAGCCCTAAAACTTGTATAGTTTTTGTCAGTGTTTATTTAAAAACACCCAGTTATGCAGACTATAAGATGGTAAATATTTAATTGATGAGTTGTCAACACAATATATAACAATACAATATATACGGTATGATTTTACCTCAAAATCAAACAATTTGACACAAAATGATAACTGCAAGTCCAGCTGTTTCTGTGAATTGCAACGATACATTTGCTTCTTTTTTCTGTAGCTTTCTGCAGTTTTTAAATATATACCTCAGGTTTTGTGTCAAAGCTATTTGTACAGTCAATCGCAAAGCTCTTTCCCTTTTTGGAAGTGTTTTGTGTGTTTTTCGCGACATTCACACTGAAAATCAATGCTGCCGCTCAGTCTTTGTGCCACTCAGTGGGCGTAACCGCAGTCATAACGGTCAACGGTGACATCACGTGCATACCCTCTATAAGGCCGAAGTCCACCTTTCTCCCGTTCTCGTAGCTCTCTGGAGAAATTTGCTGCGCACAAACCAATGTGTCGGTATTTGAAGGCCAACCAACCACCTGCCGACAGTCTTGCAATACACCCTAACTTTTATAGACTACCACAAAAACAAACACTTAAAGGGGTGGTTCATTGCGATTGAACTTTTTTAACTTTAGTTAGTGTGTAACGTTGCTGCTTGAGCATAAACAGTATCTGCAAAGTTACAGCGCTGAAAGTTCAATGCAAACAGAGATATTCATAAACATTCATAAACGTCCTTTAAAAGCCGCGATTGCAGAGGTTCTGCTTTACCCTCTTCAACTGGTTCTGATTCGGCTCAATTTGATACAGAAATATAGACGCCATTATTTACATTTCCACCGAAGCACACGTAACCGGTAACAACTAACGGTAAGGGGTGTGGCGTTCCCGGACACTCCAGCCAATCACGATACACTGGGTCCGCTAACCAATCTGAGCACATTGCGTATTTTGTAGGGAGTGGCTTCAGAGAAGCAGGAAGTGAAACGAGCCATTCAAATGACATTGGAAACAGAGGTGTAGAATAAAGGTAAAATATATGAAAAATACAGGGTTTTCAAAAAAAACGAAGCAATAAGACAAGTTAAACTGCGCCCCAAAAACACAATCAAGTCTAGAAAAAAAAACACTGAACCACCCCTTTAAGACTCATGAACGCCTCTCTCATCTATTGCGCGATCTAAGTTTGACATGTCTGTCATTTGAAAGAATTACGTGGTGTCCGGAATAATAAATAGGATAAGAAAACTCAGTCTCATTAATAATTATGAGACACCGACAAGTCACCGAAGTGTTATCGTGCCGCTACGTCACCACTTGTGACGTGGACACGGTGAAGATTTTAAACTCGGAAGACAAAAATAGTAGAAAAAAATCTTAAAATTAAAGACTTTTTCTCTACAATTAAATCTAACAGATGCTAACATTGTATTCAGTGATGTTCAACACACATACCTGTTAAAATCTCAGAAAATTTAGTTTCATGACCCTTGCTGAAAAATATCATAATGAAAATTGGAAGACAAATTTCATTTTTTTTGACAAGTTGTTTTACTTTTCAGGTTGATGGGACTACTAGGAATGCTAGTATTTTATAGTTACAACCTGAATTCCGGAAATGTTGGGATTTTTTTAAAATTTGAATAAAATGAAAACTAAAAGACTTCAAAATTACATGAGCCGATATTTTATTCACAATAGAACATAACTACTGTTTAAACGGAGAGATTTTACACTTCTATCCAGTAATTGAGCTCATTTCAAATTTGATGCCTGCTACAGGTCTCAAAAAAGTTGGGTGCGACTAATTAAGTTAATTGATATCAGGTCTGTACATGATTAGCTATAAATGGGATGTCTTAGAGAGACAGAGTCTCTCAGAAGTAAAGATGGGCAGAGGCTCTCCAATCTTGACAGAGTGTGTTAAAAGATTATGGAATACTTTAAAAACAATGTTCCTCAATTGTCAAAGGCTTTGCAAATCTCATCATCTACAGTGCATAACATCATCAAAAGATTCAGAGAAACTGGAGAAATCTCTGTGCATAAGGGACAAGGCCAAAGACCTTTTTTGGATGCCTGTGGTCTTCAGGCCCTCAGACGACACTCATCGGCATGATTGTGTCAATGACATTACTAAATGGAGCCAGGAATACTTCCAGAAACCACTGTCGGTAAACACAATCCGCCGTGCCATCTGCAGATGCCAACTAAAGCTCTATCATGTAAAAAGGAAGCCATATGTGCCATTGTGTCCTGTGGGCCAAGGCTCATTTAAAATGGACTATTTCAAAGTGGAAAAGTGTTCTATGGTCAGACGAGTCCAAATTTGTAATTCTTGTTGGAAATCACGCACGTGTCCTCCGGGGTAAAGAGTAGGGAGACCTTCCAGCGTTTTATCAGCATTCAGTTCAAAAGCCAGCATCTCTGATGGTATGGGGGTGCATAAGTGCACACGGTATGGGCAGCTTGTGTGTTTTAGAAAGGCACTATGAATGCTCAAAGATATATAAAGGTTTTAGAGCAACATATGCTCCCCTCCAGACGACATCTATTTCAGGGAAGGCCTCGTGTATTTCAGCACGACAATGCAAAACCACATAGTGCAGCTATTACAACTGTTAAGGAGTTGAAAAAGGATTGTATTCTAAGGTGATTCTAATGTCTCTAGCCTTCCTCTCTGTGTGTGTATATCACAACACAGGAATGGATCAAGGCAATCAGATTAAATCAAAGGGGTTTATTGAACACTGAAGATGTACATGAGTGGGAGGTCGAGAATTTGTGGGTAGATGTGTGGTACTACAATGAAGCACATATAAAGAAATAATCAGCATAAAATGTCTTGACTGTTATATAAATTAAATCACATTACACATCAAATTCCACTATAAAATGCTATAGTACACATAACTACAATATAGAGTATTAACTTTCAGTGGAAAAATACTATGTAGTATGGCGCTGTCATCATTTATGTAAACATAATCGGCACGTTGAAACCGAAAGTGTCCGTATACTGGCAATAAAGATCACACAGCGCACTATACAGTACTCCCATATAAACTTGACATGAATAACATAGTAGCATTGTAACATGAATAAACATATACGGAACAGGGTGAAGATATCACAATCTGCAATGATGTAATCGTGAACACACAGCGCGTGAACGCGCTAGTTTGCTTTAACACTGTTCATTCAGATTAACTCAATAATAATGGAGAAATGCAAACTTGACCGGTAATCAAATACTACGAGTAATAAAGATTATCTAATGATTAGAACGGGTACTCACAATCAGTCATAGACGCACACAATAACACAAAAATTGAGGTTATTTCTCCCAGTCTCAGTCAAGTTTGTCTCTTGCTTCATTCGGCTGCGTCATAGATGATGATTGACAGGTGAGCTAAGTCCCGCCTTTCCAACAACAACAGCATGGCTTCATTGCAGAAGAGTCTGGGTGCTGAATTAGCCTGCTGCCTGCAGTCTAGATCTTTCACCTATTTCACATTTGGCGCATCTTAAAACTTATCAATCTTTTTGGCATATCTCAAATCACTTTTTTTTTTTTTTTGGTAATTTGAAACAAACATACTAAATCAATTATCTTTACAATCCCAAATCAAACCACATCCATATGTGGTTTTCTGATCTAAATCCAGAATACATCTTAGTCTGACTCTGAACGGTCAGATCAGGTTTTAAGTATGTATATCGCTTGAGTCATTACTAGGGGTGCAACGGTTCAGATTACTCACAGTTCGGTTTGTATCACGGTTTCGGTACGGTTCGTTATGTGCTATGTTCTGGTAAAAAATTACTACTGTCAAATTAAAATCATGAAAATAAGAACAAATAATTAAACGGCACAAACAAATACAGTAAAGCAAAGATAAAAAATAAAGCTTTTCAGGTTTTTCATGTATCCAGTTTTCAGGTACAGAATTGAATAAAGAATCCAATAAAATGTAAAACAACATGCATGTAATCTTCACTGTATAAATTAAATAAAGATCAATCATTATTAATTATTAAGTTACAATTCAGTCATGAGCAATGAGTGATTTCCTTATCTTTTGTTGTTTGATTACCATTAAAAACACATTCAGACAGCAGGAATGCAAGGGCTGCTGTCTCTTTAAGACATAATACACTACTCAGTAGTACACTGATACTGGACACATGCATTCAGGCTTAAATGAGTTAAGTTTAAACACAGACAGAAGCGTGTGCTGTTCATGTCTCACCTGCGCTCGCGTTTCACTGCGAACCGTTTCACCCCTAGTCATTACTATGGCAAACAATGCCGATACACCAGATATTGACAGCACTGAATTAATGTATTTCATCACATGCAAAAAATACAAAAAAGTCGTATATGCTCTCCAGTCGCCAATTACTTTGATGTCATTTGCTGATCGGTTTACGCATCGCCGGTGCATCTCGAACAAGCCTTATATCTTGTGCTTCCCTTGTCTTATGTTCTGATTGGTTGATCATCTTGATTGTTCACAGGTGTTTCTTGATAGACATTATTCCAGTTGTATTAATAACCCTCGTGTTTCCATTGCATCTTGTGAAGCTGTTAAAGCCCCCCTGTGGTGAAAATCAAGTTTATATGTAGTGTTTTTAATATGCTTTAAGACAAACCATGTGCAAATTCATAAGTTAGCACCATTGCTGAGTATTTTATGTTTGAAACTGCAGTAAACCAAAAACCTGCGGTTTGAAATTGTGGGTGTTTGTGACGTCACAGACTACCTTGTAACCAATCACAACAATGTGCCAGCAGGCTTTAGCATATCATTAACTTTGACTGCTCTGAAGCTGGAGAGTCTCGAGAGAAGCCAGGTTATCCCGGTAAATTTTCTGTTGAATTGAAAAACTGTGTTGATTTAGCAATATAGCGAGTCTTTTACGATGTTATATGAACTATATGCCTTGTCCACGTTCTGAGTTGTTAAAAACGTTTGTAAGGATACTCATTGTTAGAAAGCAGCTGTCTGACTCTGAGATGAAGAACAGGAGCATGGTTTGTGTAACATTAGCAACACGTTATTAGCTGTTTGATAACATAGTCAAGCAAAAGACTATCTATATTAATTCATATTAATTAATGACAGAGCCATCGCAAGGGCTGTGTCAAGTGTGCGAGCGCATAAAGTGACAGCTGACTTTAAGTAAAGCCAGTAAAGTTCATGTTTTTGTCCTTCGAAATATTTTAAAACTATAAAACATAGCTAAAACAATATTGCTCTGAGCGTGTGCGTGTGACCGTGATTCATGTGCATATTCAGTCAGTGTGGAATCGCACGCCAAGTTCTGAGAAAGCTTTATTCAGTCCATTATAAATTCTGATTTTGGCTGCCTCTGGAATGAATCAAACCATAGATATTAGCCTACCTGATAACTTCAAGAAAATCCGCTGGAAATCCGTGCTTATTCAAGGACGTGCATTTATTTCATGTATGGAGAAGGCACGGGCGCCTGCAGGATTTCATCTGAATGTTTTTTTAAAAATCTGAACTCCAAAAAGCAACGAAATTGTCAAACATTCATTTAGCGCATGTTCACAGAGGAAAACGGCTGCTTGTTCTCTCGATACTGTTTTACTGAGAAATCGCTTCAGGTGATTCAGTGAGAGAGCAGTCCAAAGAAATGCAAGTGGATTCAGACCGTTTTGCAAAGGCGTTTTACCAATTCATAATTTAAAACACAATTTAAGCGTCAGAAATTAAACTGAATGTATGAAGCGAAGCAAGCTTTTTTTCTTAAATATCCACAACACAAACAACAAATTGCTCGTCACTATAGCAACACTAGACTCTCCGAGCTGGCGCAAGCGAGTGGAGGCGGGGCTAATTTGCATATTAATTGATCCGTGTATATTAAATGAGGCAAGGGTGTAGAGTTACATTCAAGCTATTTTAAGGCATGAAGAATTTTTTTTCACTATATATGTCATTTTGGTGATCAAAGATGAGTTTTAAGGGATAAAATAATTGACTACAGGGGGACTTTAAAAAATATTAAATTGTCAAAACCTGAAGGAAAGAGTATAATATGGAAAGAAGCCATTAAAGAATGGCAATACCAGTGGGACAGGGAGACTAAAGGGAGACATTTGTATGCTATTAAAAATAAAGTTGGTGCTGTGAAGAATAGGGGAGGGAATAGAAAAGAAGAAATAAAAAAAAATGATGGAAGAGTTAGGAAAAGTATTCCAGAAGGAAATACTGGAAAGGACTGGACTGATGAGGAGAATATGATGTAATGGACATTACAGGAAAATAAACTGTTGTGCGACGCTAATGGATGCAAACTGCCGTTAAACCCTAAAGAGAAGAACTGTGTTTTGTTTTGTATTTAGCTTTGTTCCTGTAACTGCTGTTTGGTGAGTCCATTATGTTCAAGTTTATTTTCTGTGTTTCTTTTTGTATTTGGTTCACACTTTGGTTAAATAAACTGCACTTGCCTTCAGTGCACTAATATTACCAATGTTTTATTGCAGTCTGCCCTGCAAAACCTAGCTTAGTCATTTACCTGAAGTAGCTTGATGTCATTTATCAGACTTTCAGGGTGGATGTGGTCCATGCGGCTAGAGCATGATTGTGATCATGAGCTCCAACCACAACTGTTAGGTTCTCACCACTGTCAAGATGAGGAAGAAAACATGCATTTTTGTGGTAAATAAGGACTGTTTAAAACTGAGTTTTGCGTTTTAGGCCTGACCTATAACAATATACATTTACAACCATATTGTATTAACCATAGACTGTAAAAAAGGTATTAACATACTTTGTTATGATGCTTACACTGTAAAGTTACCAACAAGTTTAAGTAAAAATACATTTTGGGTGAGAATGTCCTCCAAAAAAAAAAAAAAAAAAAAATGACCCTATAGGTCATTTTTCAAGCACCTTATTACAACCTATTACGTTTTAAAGGTGCCCTAGAATCAAAAATTGAATTTACCTTGGCATAGTTGAATAACAAGAGTTCAGTACATGGAAATGACATACAGTGAGTCTCAAACACCATTGCTTCCTCCTTGTGTAAATCTCATTTGTTTAAAAGACCTCTGAAAAACAGGCGAATCTCAACATAACACCGGCAGTTATGTAACTGCCGGGATCATTAATATGTACGCCCCCAATATTTGCATATGCCAGCCCATGTTCAAGGCATTAGACAAGGGCAGGCAGTATTAACGTCTGGATGTGCACAGCTGAATCATCAGACTAGGTAAGCAAGCAAGGACAACAGCGAAAAATGGCAGATGGAGCAATGATAACTGACATGATTCATGATTACATGATATTTTTAGTGATATTTGTAAATTGTCTTTCTAAATGTTTCGTTAGCATGTCGCTAATGTACTGTTAAATCTGGTTAAAGTTACCATTGTTTATTACTGTATTCACGGAGACAAGAGAGCCATCGCTATTTTCATTTTTAAACACTTGCAGTCTGTATAATTCATAAACACAACTTCATTCTTTATAAATCTCTCCAACAGTGTAGCATTAGCCCGTTAGCCTCGGAACACAATTAAACTCATTCAGACACATTCAGGGGACACCTTAGACTTATATTACATCTTTTGAAAACGTGTTCTACGGCACCTTTAAAGTCATGTGCCCTCTAACTGGCGTAAAAATGAGTGTTGTGTTACGTCTGTCGTCATGAAATGATGTATGCCTGTCGTTACCAATCAAAGTGCATGTTCATTTAAACGCAATGTGTGGACTTTCTACACCATTTCTATTTCCATTTAGCAAAACTAATTTTTTTAATAACAACTACACCCACCGCACCCCTAAACCTACCCTTAGTGATTTATAGTGCATATTCTCTTAATGAGCACATGCGTTCCCTGGGATTGAACCCACGACTTAAAGGATTAGTTAAATTTCAAATAAAAATTAGCCCAAGCTTTACTTACCCTCAAGCCATCCTAAGTGTACATGACTCTCTTCTTTCTGATGAAAACAATCTGAGAAATATTAATAAATATCCTGAAGCATCCGAGCTTTATAATGGCAGTGAATTGGGGTCACTAATATGAGCTGAAGAAAGTGCTTCCATCCACATCCATCCATCCATCCATCATAAATATGTGCTCCACATGGCTACGGGAGGTTAATAAAGGCCACCAAAATCAGCTCTCTGGATATTGGTATGATAAATGATATTGGTATGTTAATGAATATGACAATGTTAATGTATTTGGTCTTGGTGAAATAGATCTGCAACGCTGCTGCTGTGGAGCAAGTACCGAGACTTACTACTGCCAATACATTCATAGACATTGATGTGAGCATGTGAGACATGCTGCTGCTGCTGCACATGCAACATACATGATTTAACCCCCCAACAAAGCAGGAAACAGAGAAAAGGGCAGAGCCTTCTTCAACACAAACATCAACAGATCATTGCAGGTCTACAGGAAATGCCAACCCAATCTCACGGCAATTCGTATGTATTTTGCGAGGTGGCTAATTCATATTTATTTGTAAGACCTCACTTGTACGAATTCATACCTTTTTTGCTAAATCGTACGTATATTACGAGTTAAGAAATTCATATGAATTCATACGAATGACCTACCCCAAACCCTGCCCCTAAACCTACCCGTCACTGGGGTTTAGATAAATCATACGAATTCATATGAATTAACCACCTCATAAAATACGTACAAATTGGTTGTGAGATAGCATTGGAAATGCCAGTAAGCTGTGGTGCAAGACTATTGCTATACATTGTAAAGCACTTCATTGAGAAAAACTAGTCAGCAAGCTGAACAAGTCACTGTATGGTTTAAAACAGTCGGGTACCTAACATGTTGATATAAGGTCTCAGTGATGGCTAGGTGACAACTGAGTAGAAGAAATGATGGATCATGATCATGACTAAACCAGTGATAACGCAAACTCAAAAATGTTATGTTTGCCATGTAAATCCTCATGTTTTATGTTATTGTATACAGTACTTCACAGTATGAGAGCAAGTGGGGGTGTTAACATTTGTAATGGGTGTGCCCTCATACTGATGACGTGTATCTGTGCCTGGTTATCTATAAATGGACAAATAAAGAGGTTTCGGTTCGACAGAGAAACCGAGTGGTGTGCATATATGTGGTTAGATCTTTACAAAGCTCTTTATTTTACAACTCAATATATATCATTCCTGTTTTGAAATGTTTTTTTTTTTTTTTTTTTTTTTACTGTAATTTTGATCAACAGTTTTGGGTATTTCAGTTTTTCCCATTCAAAGAAATATGAGTCTACAGGGATGACTGGAAAGTGAAGGTGTTGTCTAAATTATATATGGTTGTGACAATGAGAACACTTTGACTATAATTGATGCATGTGATGCTTTTATTGAAAGAATGTTTATGGAATGATTCAAGAATAACATTTCTTTCTTCTTTAGTTTACTTCTATGCTATAAATCACGTTTTAGTACAAGTTAAAGAGCAACAAAAACTTTTGAATTTCCAAAGTTTTGCAAACAATTTTTGTGTTTCTGATATTAGCAGAATGTCTGTGTGTTCACCCAGAGCACCCTTTCAACCACATGCTCACAGATACACACCCTATCAACCACATACTCTAGTCTAGCAACATCCCAGCAGCTGCCTAGCAAACACTTTAGCAAATACCCAGAACATCTAAATATTCTGGCCTATCACACCAAACTATTTACTTTTTCAATCTAGTTTCAATCTTGATTGCTAAAGCACAATAAAATAATTCTCATTTTCTCACAACTATAAACACAATCTCAAAATACACCAACTTGCACAAACCTAAAACTTCCAGGTCAAAATAAAATGTTTAGTCAAAAACCTATTCTCTTCTGACAAAATCAAACTTTGGCATCAGATGACACACAAAACGTAACAAATACACAGACTACTGTACTGCCCAGTGAACACTAGTGAGATCAATTCATTTAACACTGTAACAAAAACCTCTTATTGTGATTCAGGAATTATTTTGCAGCTCAATGTCTACTACACTATACAAAAATAGATGCAGATACAGTAAAATAAAACAATGAACTTTTGGAAAAAAAAAAATTTTCATTTTACTATTGTAAAGTGATCTGGCAGTAGATGAAAAGCATGAGAAAAGTATATGTATATGAACTTGGTATGCACCACAATACAGTATACTGTCAATTACAGTACAGTAAAAAAATAAAAAAGTACATTCCCTCATCTAAAGTATGGCATTGTGTACTGTAATGTG
Organism: Ctenopharyngodon idella; assembly: GCF_019924925.1. Classification (NCBI taxonomy): domain Eukaryota; kingdom Metazoa; phylum Chordata; class Actinopteri; order Cypriniformes; family Xenocyprididae; genus Ctenopharyngodon; species Ctenopharyngodon idella. Next base: position 46,223,132 of record NC_067229.1, read on the forward strand.
TAACTTAACTTTAAAACCCCTGTAAATGATTCTTTCAGCTCTCTCTCAGATTTCCACTGGTGTGTCATAAGTTTTGCTAATGTTGTCATTGTTAAACGTTTTGAGAAATGTGTCTTTGCTTTGAGAACTGATGGTTTGGGGAACTGGGCCAACTGAATCACTTGTGTTAGCAATCGAGAAAAAATAAAATACGTTTATATTCTTACCTAACTCTGCTATTAGTTTCTGTGATCGGGATCTTCTTATTGATTTCATGTTATTGTTTCGTCGGATGGCAAAAAGACCTTTATCCATGATGAAAGTGGAGCGGTCGGAGAATCGCCTCACCAAAAAATTACGAAATGAATCTCAGACATATTCGGATTCATATTTTTTGTTGTTGTTGTTGTTTGTTTTTTTTGATTCACAAAGAACCGGTTCTTAAGAATCATTTGTTAATGAAGCTGACTACACTGGGCGCGCTGCGTGCGCGTGCAGTCAACGATCATGCACAGTTTATTGAAAGACGAGTTTTCTTGATATTATTTTGCGTTGTGCTTTCTTTTTTATGTAATCACATTGAAGCGCAGTACTTGAAACTAGGGGCGGCGCCAGCCGATTTTGCCGGGGCTTCTGTCCCGAATGTTTTGAGTCAAGCCCCGAATGTAATGACTGTCACTGAGCAAATATGAAACTGGACAATAGCCTATGTAAACCCCCGAAATCATAATTTGCTTTATTTCATTTGGCTTTGCATATACTGCATACAGCCTGTAAAAATAGACCTTAAAAATAATCTAGCCTATAGAATACATTTCTTTGCTGGCTGCAGCGCTTTCTCTCTCTTCTCTCCGACAGCGAGTTCACGCACACCGCAGCTGTACAGAGCCACGCCTCCTGTCACTCACTCTGAGCAGCGGCAGGCCTCGAGACTCTCGCTCGGTCAGGTTGAAGGGTTTTTGTTATGATATAACAACTTTAGCACATTTGTCAGCTAAACATTCATTCACTGTTTCCCATTAATGACCCTGTGCCGCCGCCACCGTTTCATAATGAACCGAAAATGTAAAACATACAGCCTTAATGGTCTCTAACGTTGTATTTTGCCAACGAACTAAAATTGAAACCGTGATATGGCTTAAATTTGTGCCTCTATAAAACAGCAAAAGACAGCGATTAAGTATATATACAGTCTGTTTGTGCTGCGTGTTTTAAAGAGAAGTGTGCACATTTGCTCACGCGATTAGCTGGTGATATGGTGATCAAAATTAAAGCTCAAGGATATCTTATTAATTACTACAAAAGTAGGCTATTGTAATTTCCCTATACTGTTGTGTAAAGTAACTAATAAAAATTGTCATTTATTTTAGAGTGCATTTGTTACAATATGTGGATATTACTGTCATATAAATAATTATTTAGACCTAAAACATTATTATATTATTATTTTATTGTAATAATTGATTGGCATCCTAAAACACAATAGGCCTATATACTGAGACTATACTGAGACAACTAAAAAGATGTTTGAACCCTCTTTCATGTCCAGGTACAATGCTGTTTCTTTGGTCAATGTGCACACTGTACATGGGTTGAAGCTCTTAATTTTGAGCTTCCAAAGTGCACCAGATTGATGCATTTAACCTTAAAATGTATAAAATTTTCTTCTGGGGGGGCATATGCCCCCAGACCCCCTAGCAGAGGTGCACCCAACAAAGTTTTACAAATTCCAGTGGGAAATAATGTACATTTTATGAACTTTACTCAAAAATACAACAAAGCTCCTTTCATGTTAACAGAAAATTAAAATGTCATTGGACAAAATATTTGGGCTAAGCCCCGAATGTTTACAATGTCTGGCTCCGCCCCTGCTTGAAACATTGTATCATTTATATTTTTTTCTGTGGTCTGGGGTGGCAAAGCTTTTTCTTAGGGTGGCAGTTGCCACCCCGTGCCACCCCAGTAGATCCGCCCCTGCCTTATAGAGGGTATGCATCGAGGTCACTTTCCCGCCGGAACGCGCTCCCTCAGCTGGACTGAGTGGCAAAAGAACCTGCTGCATGACTGGATTTAATAGAGGAAACTGCGAAAACGCGAGAAAAACAAACGATTACACTAAAGGTTGGGCTCGAAAGTGTTAGTGTTTCTTACAACTTGTCAAATAAACCTAATCCATGGATATTGACATGAAGCCAGGAATCGTGTTCTACTGACATTTATATGTGCCTGATTTCGACGCTGGGGAAACACATAAAGCAAATCTGCCTGTGAATATTTTATATAACTACAATATAGGTAGGTTTAAATCCGAGCAATCACTTTTATCAATGTTATATATATCGTCATATCGTCCAGCCCTAAAACTTGTATAGTTTTTGTCAGCGTTTATTTAAAAACGCCCAATTAGCCTATGCAGAATATAAGATGGTAAATATTTAATTGATGAGATGTCAACACAATATATAACAATACAATATATACGGTATGATTTTACCTCAAAATCCAACATTTTGACACATAATGATAACTGCAAAACATGTTTCTCTGCCTGGAGTCCAGCTGTTTCTGTGAATTGCAGTGATCCATTTGCTTCTTTTTTCTGTAGCTTTCAGCAGTCTGTAAAAATATACCTCAGATTTTGTGTCAAAGCTATTTGTACAGTCAATCGCAAAGCTCTTTCCCATTTTGGAAGTGTTTTGTGTGTTTTTCGCGGCATTCACATTGAAAAGCAATGCTGCCACTCAGTCTTTGTGCCACTCAGTGGGCGTAACCGCAGTCATAACGGTCGACGGTGACGTCACGTGCATACCCTCTATTCTTTAAATCAAATCTTATCTAATTTATAAATATTTTAAGACACTTACCATCAGACAGAAGACTTTTCCGTGGTCTGTTCAGGCTCAACGACTTAATGCCACATGAGGCCGAGTTTAGTTATAAAGTTCTAAGTTCATTTATTTATTTCAATAGTATTTCTAACATTATATATATTCTACAAACATTCTATACAAGTAATTAAATAAAGTATAAATATCAAAAAGTTCTTCAGTCAAGGCAATATCAGCGATGGAGGCATCATCAGCGTTAGTTCTGGCGTCGGAGAAGCAGCCTCAGCTGTTTTCTTCACGTCACAGCCTTTTATAGACTATCTGACCTCTTGAGGTCCTCTTCTTTGGAATTCCCCTCATCTGAGTCTATATAAAGGCCTTGTCTTTTTGTTCTCGGACTCTTCTCCTCTGCTGTGTCCTGCGCTTCATCTTCAAGACATCCTTCAACTGTAATAACTGCCTTTCTTACTAATACATGTTATGTTCTTACTATTCTACTAGCATGCTTTATTAAAATCTTAACAGTTGTAGTGTCTTCCTTTATAAACATATTCTTAATAAAGCTTTTACAACAATAAAGCGTTGTCTCTTTTCTTTATAAACTACATTCTTATTAAAGTACTTTTACAAAAACAGTTGTCTTTTTAATGAGCTATTATTGTTACGGACAGAAGGGAGCGGAGACACTGGTAAGTCTAAACAGAGTTTATTGAACAACAACTGAGCGTGCAGGCAGGGTTCAGGTGAGTTGAGGCAGGTGGATACGTAGACTGGACGTGATACTGGATCTGATACTTGTCTTGTTTCCTCATGACTATGAATGCGGGACAGGGCATCGGCTTTTACGTTCTTAGATCCAGGATGATAAGAGATGGTAAAATTGAATCTCGTGAAAAACAGAGCCCATCTTGGCGGGGATTCAATCTCTTGGCATCCCGTAAATACTCCAGGTTCTTATGGTCAGTCAGGACCACAAATGGATGTTTCGCTTCCTCAAGCCAATGCCTCCACTCCTCCAGGGCGAGCTTGATGGCGAGGAGCTCCCGGTTGCCGATGTCGTAATTGACCTCCGCCAGGTTGAGTTTCCGGGAGAAGAAAGCACATGGATGGAGTTTCCTGGGATTCCCCTGCTGCTGCGATAACACCGCTCCCACTTCGGTGGTTGAGGCGTCGACCTCGACGCAAAGGGGAGATCTGGGTCAGGATGAGCCAGGAGGGGAGCGGTTGTGAACGCCGTCTTGAGGGCCTCAAAGGCTTGAGTGGCTGTTGGAGTCCAGGACAGAGACTTGGGCTTATTACGGAGGAGGTTGGTGAGTGGACTGGTGATGGAACTGTAGCCTTGAATGAAACGCTGATAGAAATTTGCAAACCCCAGGATCCTTTGCAATTCTTTAACAGATGTGGGAGTGGGCCAGTCTTTTACTGCAGTTACCTTTCTCTCGTACATGCGGAAGCCACTGTGATCGATGTTATAACCGAGGAATTGCACTGAGGGCTGGTGGAAAGTGCACTTCTCGGCTTTCAGGAAAAGGTGGTAGTCCCTCAGGCATTGGAGGACCTCCGCAATGTGCTGGCAATGTTCGGCCATGCTCCGGGAGTAGATCAAAATGTCGTCAATGTAGACCAGGACTGACTTGTGCAGGAACTCCCGGAGCACCTCATGCATAAAGTCTTGGAATACGGAGGGGGCGTTGACCAGTCCATACGGCATGACAAGATATTCGTAATGGCCAGTAGGTGTCACAAAGGCTGTCTTCCACTCGTCCCCCTCACGTATTCTGATGAGGTTGTACGCACTGCGGAGGTCCAACTTGGTGAACACAGTGGCGCCGCGTAGATGTTCCAGAGCTGATGGGACGTCAGGAGGGGGTAACGGAACTTGATGGTGATCTGGTTGAGAGCTCTATAATCGATGCAGGGCCGCAAGTCTCCGTCCTTCTTAGCCACGAAGAAAAAACTTGAAGCAGCAGGGGAAGTGGACGGTCGGATGTAGCCTTGTGTTAGAGCCTCGTCGATATACTCCTCCATGGCTTTCTCCTCCGGGACGGATAGGGAATAGATTTTCCCCCTGGGCACTGGCTCACCTGGGATGAGGTCGATGGCACAGTCCCATGGCCGATGGGGAGGCAGCTTGGAGGCTTGCTTCGGACAGAAGACATCACTGAAGTGGGAATAACAGGCAGGGATATCAGTAGAACGTTTCTCAAGTGGACTCTCCACTGTAGTAGCACAGACTTGGATTTCTTTGGAACTTGGAGAACTGAAAACTGGAAACTCAGGAAAACAGTCTTGGAAACATTGGTTACCTCACTTCAGGATCTCTCCTGTCCGCCAGGAGATGGTGGGGTTGTGCTGCTCAAGCCATGGGCGCCCTAGATTCACGTCAGCTGTTGAATCCTCCAGAACCAGCAGATGGATCTCCTCCATGTGGAGAATTCCAACTTGGAGATGAAGTGGTCCCATGCTGTAACGTACTTTCCGCAGGGGTTTTCCAGTTACTGCGTGGATCTGGTAGATCTTCGGCGTGGGGGTTGTCTTGAGTTGAAGCTGGCGACAGAGGGCTCCGGAGATAAAGTTTCCAGCTGACCCAGAATCGAGGAGCGCACTGACTGGAAGACAGAAATCAGCAGCAGTAAGTTTTACATTTGATATTCAACAGTGCTTTGATCTGCCTGCATTGACACTATTCTTTTAAGAGCTGCTGTGCAGCCAAATAATGTACCAGTTATCAATGTAAAGCTGCTTTGACACAATCTACATTGTAAAAAGCGCTATATAAATAAAGGTGACTTGACAACAATGGTGAGTGGTTTCATCTTATTCAACGTGGGCAGAATGACACTCACCATAGGCCGCACTGGACGAGTGGGGCATTCGGAGATGTAATGCCCAGCACAGCCACAATACAAGCAAAGGTTCTGGGTCAGCCTCCTCTGTCGCTCAGTCGACGAAAGATGGGAGTTTTCTATTTGCATGGATTCGTTGGCTGGTTCTGGGGAGCTGACGGATTCTGGCTGGCAGAGGTTGGATGGAAATAACGGCTGGCCCTGGTGCTTTTTTTTTGAGGCACAGCTGCATACGAGTGGCGAATCTGATGGATAACTGGATGAATTTCTCGAGCCCAATGGAATCCTCGTATGCAGCGAGATGCAACCGCACACGTGGATCGAGGCCTTGACGATAGGTGGTGATAAGGGCTTGTTCATTCCAGCCACTTGCAGTAGCTAGGGTTCGAAACTGGAGGGCATAATCAGAAACAGTTAGTGAACCTTGTTTCAATTTACATAATCTCTCACCGATTGATGAATCCCAAGCGGGCCTTCCAAAAACTTCCTTGAAGTGGGAAATGAAACTCGACAAGGATGATATAACAGGATTATTCAGATTCCAGAGAGGTTCAGCCCAGCGAAGCGCCTTTCCATCGAGTTGAGAGATTATGAAGGCCACCTTCGATTTATCATCCGGGTATAAGTGCGTTTGCATCTCCAGGACCAGTGTGCACTGCAAGAGGAATCCGTTGCAGTCCTCCGCCAGACCTGATGTTACCGTGGAAGTGCTGGTGAATGTGCATCAACCAGGTCTTGAAACGGGTCCGGATTGCTCATGTTGGTTGTTCAGACGGTGTTGGTCCGGTCTTCTGTTACGGACAGAAGGGAGCGGAGACACTGGTAAGTGTAAACAGAGTTTATTGAACAACAACAGAGCGTGCAGGCAGGGTGCAGGTGAGTTGAGGCAGGTGGATACGTAGACTGGATGTGATACTGGATCTGATACTTGTCTTGTTTTCCCAGGGAGCGTGGATGCAGGTTGACGTGGAGCAGACAAACACACTGAAACTCACAGGAGATGAGGAGACACAAGGAATCACAGAGAACGCTGGAGACAGGTAAGTAGTCATGTAAAGGAGTCCTGAAGGTAAGCATAACAGGTCAGTATGCATTAACGAGACCGGACAGTGAGTGAGTGTTCAGGAGTGTGTTTTAAGCTGCTGTGGTGATGAGTGCTGATGAGTGTCAGGTGTGGCTGGTTAATACTCAGGAGAGGGAGTGCGTTGTGATTGGGTGAGTGTAGAGCCTGGCGTGTCTGTGACAATTATCTTATTAAACACTTTTACAAAAACCAGTTGTCTTGTTTTCCTTAATAAACAGTTATCATAAACAAGTTATCTTTTCTCTTTATACACATTATAAACAAGTTATCATACATCTTATCATCTCTTATAACTCTTTTCTCACTGTTTTCACACAGACAAGTTATCATACATGTCTTTTCCAACAAGATATCCCTTTCACATTTTTTTAATATAAATCACTTATCTCAATAAATGTTTTTTCTTCTTAAATCTTAGTTGTGTTCTCATTATTAATCTTTATAAGCAGAAGAGGTAAAACTAGCACAGAAAAGTTGCATTTCTTAATGAAGCAGGGTGTGGCTGAGAACAACAGGATGTATGAGAGCTGAAGGTGTGAGGGAGTTGTGCTTTGGTATATTCAAAATTATGGAGGGCATACTAAGTGCTAGAATATACATTTGTTGAATTAAATCTAGGGTGTACTCATTTATGCAATCCTTAATTTAAACAAAATTGGCTAATTATTTTATGGCTATTAATGACATATATTTCTCAGTTTTTATTATGTATATGTTTAATACATTTCAGTTTTGCCATCTTTCCATGAATTGTATTAGTGATCATAAAGAAAATACATCTTTTGTATTTGTTCAGAGGGGGTGTACTCATTTATGCTGTGCACTGTATAATGTGCCACAAATACATTTAGTTATAATAAAGTACATACAAATAAATTGTGCTTAAGTATACTAGTTATTCACTAGGATAGATCTCTAAGACTTGCCAAATTTTTAAATAACTTTGTAGGAAGATTTTACAAAGCTCTTTATTTTACAACTCAACTCCTGGAGGATTTACCAGTTCAGACATTCTGTAATTTTGATCAACAGTTTTGGGTATTTCAGTTTTTCCCATTCAAAGAGATATGAGTCTACAGGCATGACTGGAAAGTGAAGGTGTTGTCTAAATTATATATAGTTCTGACAATGAGAACACTTTGACTATAATCGATGCTTGCCTTGTGATACTTTTATTGAAAGAAGGTTTATGGAAGAATTCAAGAATAACATTTCTTCCTTCTTTAGTTTCCATGAAGTCACTACACATTTCCAGTAACTTTGTCGATCCACTGAATATATTGTGAAATCTTAGTATACACATTAGGATGATCAGGTGAATTACAGCGCCGGGCACTGAAAGATGTGATACCAACAGCAGTTTTTCCACAAACCAAAGGACCTCCTGAATCCCCCTGTTAAGAAACACAGATCAACACATCAGTAGTGAAACCAGTTTGTAAATTACAATAAACTCTGTGAATCATCTTTTCTACATACTTGGCAGGATCCACCATCGCCATACGCACAGATCATCTGTGAGACTGAGTATAATTCTCCCCATCTATTGCCACATTCTGTGTTATTCATTATAGACACTTTTGCTTTCATTAGAACATTGCTCACTGGGCCATTATCCATCAGTCTTCCCCAGCCGGCAACACTACAGGCAGTATCTGGGTTAACGTCTTCTCTTTCCTTTGGTAATGGGATCACTCCAACCTTTTTGTTTAGTTTGACTTTGTTCTCTAGCTGTAATTAAAAAATACAACCATTTTTAATAAACAACGTTTTATAAGACTGAAGTTTGTTGAATTATACTGTTGTTTTTGAGGTTATTACAGAAGCCGAAAAGGCAAAGTGAAGTTTTTTTTTATTATTTGCCTCTTTATTTTATGCTGTGTATAATATTTCTGCATTTTTGCCCATTTTTTGTTGCTAAACAGAACAATAAATTAATAATGTAGAAAACAGACTCAAAGAGGCACTTGGCCATTTACACAGAAATGATTTAAATCTCTTCAGTAATTTTTAATTCAAGAAATTGCAATATAAATTCAAACATTGTGGTTTGTGCCACTGATTCCTGAGCAGATATTATTTTGAAAAACTAACCCACACAGCAAAAGGATCGGCCGCGGAGGTATCGCGGCTTCCGGAACGTATCCGCGAACGGACCCGTATCGGCGTCCACTTGCACGCAGTGACAGATCTGCAACGAAGGCGGATCGCGGACCCGCCGTGGCTCCGCGCTGCATCCGCGATTAAAACCTTGGCTGTTTCTCAATTCCAAGAACAAAGAGAACGGACTTGCGTTCTCGTGGAGTCCGGTCTTGCCAGGCGGCCTTGAAAGAACGAACTTGGAAGGACGCGAGGACGGAGAACGCATCATTTGAGAATTGAGATGTGCTGCGATCTTGTTGCCCAACTGACATCCCAGCATCTTAAAAGTGGCTAATGCACAATAAATACAACATAACATCACAAACAATTATCATAACCTACTAAAAGATTTCTTTCATATTATTATAGACATTGTTTTCATATAATTTTATATCTTTTTATTTTACCGCATGTATTTTTGAAAATGAGTAGCCTTACATGCTTTGTCAATGTTAAGATTATTTTTTATATTCCAATAAAAATACTGCAGGCTTTCTTCAGGTTATCACTTTATTAAAATTAAGCAAAACAAACGGTTTACTCTCACGAGCCATCACGTATTTGTGAGCTTGTAGCGGGAATCTCATAAGTGAAAACAAGAACTTTAAAGCTTACAGGCTTCCGTACGTCGACCGCCCGCAGCGTCTTCTGGGATTTTTAACGGTTTGATTCTCTCAAGTTTGCATTCGATGCATCCTCGATATCAAGAACACATCCGGGTACTTTCATGCATCCTCTGTTCTTGCGTTCTTGAGTATTGGAACTGAACTTCGACGGTTGATGATGACGTAGAGCAAGAACACAAGGACGCAAGATCGCTGAAGAACGCATATTAAGAAACAGCCCTTACCTCTGCGGCGGGTCCGTTTGGGACCCGCAAATTGATTCAACCGTTATGGGTTGTTCACACCAGACGCGACATGCGCGAATAAATCGCGCTATTCGTGCGTAGTTGGACGCTTGAACATTTTGAGTTTACTCGCTTCATTCGCGGGTGAAATTCACTTCACAACAGATGCGAATTCGCGTCATGAGAGGGCTTCTGCCAGGCGGCTTGTCTCGTTTCTGCACACTTTCTCTGAATAAACACATCAACTCGTCAGCGGGAAAGTAGTTGTAAAATACGGCGAATAAGCTCAATTTGCCAGCTTTAGCTAGCTTGTAGCCTCATTATGTGTATATATAGCTCAAATTGAGTAAAGAGTGTTTTTTTTTTACAACTTACCAGATTGTCCGACCTCCTCACTCACTTTCTTCCAAGCAAAATACTTTTTATTCCTGTTTCTAAAAAAGTACAAAGTTGTATCCTACAGCGAGGATGATTTTGCCCTCTATGTTGTTTCGGATTTCTGCCTCCTCACGCTACGTCGTCAGTACTAGAGCAAGCTCCTGATTGGTTAACGCGGCGCAAATTTTCGCCAAAGTTCAGATTTTTCAACTCGCGCGAATCACGTGTTATGCGCGTCAAACGCCCGAAACGCTCTATTCGCGCCGCTTCATTTGCACGAATCGCGTCATTCGCACCGCCTCATTCAAGTGAATCGCGCCGCAGGACGTCTATTCGTCTTTGCATTAACTTAACATGTAAATCACTCGCGCTTAATGCTGCGTTCACACCGAACGCGTCTGAGGCGTCTGATTTACATGTTAAGTCAATGTAAAAGCGCGTCTAGACATCCTGCGGCGCGAATCAAGCATATAGCGCGGCGCAAACCGTTGACGCGCGAATGGCACGGCGCGAATTGAGCATTCACGCGCCTGACGCGTCTGATGCGCGAATTGAGCGTCTGACGCCCTAGACGCCCGAGTTGAAAAATCTGAACTTTGGCGAAAATTCGCGGCGCGTTAACCAATCAGGGACTCTGCTTTGGTAGTAATGTGTTTATGACGTGATCAGTGGTGGAGACCAGAACAAAGATAAAAGTCGCTGTGTGTGGCCACCCTCAGCTCTATGATGTGTCATCATATTTTTATCGAGACAGGAATAAAAAGGACCTTGCCTGGAAGAGGATAAGCAAAGAAATCGGACAATCTGGTTAGTTGTAAAACGCTTTGCATGATTTTAGCCGTTGATACTAGCCCACCTGCTAGCTAGTAAAAGCCAGCCGGCATAACCGAGTTAAATTGCCGCTACTGGTTTCCAACTGACAAGATGATGTGTTTATTCAGAGGATCTGTGCAGAAAGAGATGGAAGCCCCTCCCATGACGCAAATTCGCGTCTGAACACACTTTGTTCAGACGCGCGAATAGAGCGAATTTGACACGCATCTGAGGCGTCTGTGTGAACGCAGCATAACTCTTCATTCGCATCTGGTGTGAGCGCACCATTAGAGTAAAGGCGCGTGCGCGTCCGCGGATCCGACGTGGGTCCGCTCAGGATCCGCTGATTGACAGTAGAATTTACGGCGCCGCCCGGAGGCGGAGCTAATCCTCTGGGCGGCACCAAAACGAATGTGACAGTCACGCGGGTTTGGCGACTTGAATGCGGATCCGCCTAGGAGTCTCCTGTTGTGTGGGAAATTTATTACAGGTTGGTACCTTCAAAAGCATGATGTCGTCAGCATATTGATTAGGAATGTATGTATAGTTTGGATGAGGGATGTAGGACTTCACTCTGATGTGATCTGAACTTGTGCTGTTCCTTAAGTCATGAGCACCAACAACAACCATTAGAATATTACGTCTGTTGAAAGAGTGTATTGGAAATGGTCATTTATGTCATAACTGATATACAGGGTGCACTTCAGTCATTATCATTCAAAAGTAATTTTAACTCAACATTCAGCAGATCACACTAAACAAGCTCTTACTTGTTCCAGCAATGTGCAGCAGTCAGGACAAACTGATCAGAAATTAGGAATCCACCACAGATATGGTCCCCACACGCCTGAATAGAAACCATGTAAGGTCTGCAGTGTGGTTTGGCTTCTTTTCCATTCACTATACTCACATTCACATGAGCTGAGAGAGAGATAGTGCTGTTAGTCAACTTATTCAGCACATACCACTTAAACACTTGTAAAAGTCATCGTAATATGCTGTTAAATAATCAGTCTCACCAGTGAAGGTCAGGTGTGGCAGCAGAGAGGCCAACAGGAGCAGAGAGATGATGATGGCCATGATGAAGATGATCAGTGAGCTCTCACTGGCTAAACATGGTGTAAATATACTTCAAAGGTGGGTGGAGTCACTGAGTGGACTGTTACTTCCTTTTTTTAATATTGTAGTATGAGCAACACGGTAAGAAAGCATCGTTCTTGTTAATCCTTGTGGTTTCACTGAAGCCACAGATGGTTTGGATGATAAGATTAAGAATGTAAGCATGCATTTTCAATATTTTACAGTTCATAACCGTATATATCATTATCTGATATAATGTTACAAACTTATTTGAACTACAAAATGTGCTTTGCACCTTTAAAAAAAAAAAAAAAAACATAAAGGAGATAAAATAGAAGGCAACATGAAAATGGGAAGTTCATCAAAATTGGCTTTCATGAACCACAGCAAACACTTATGTACACAGTTACACTAATCAGCCACAACACCCTCTACTGCACACATGTTGACGGCACATGAAAAAAAAATATTCCACATAATTTTTTGGTTCATTTGGGAACATTTTATTGATAATTTTTTTTTTTTTTGACCCACCTACCCTCCCCCCGCACCAAAATATTTGTGTAGGAAGGTTGTGCAACAATGGTACAGAATCATACAGAAAATTATCATCAAAATCACAATTTAAAAAAAAAAAAAAAATGTCAAGAAATGACACATTTGAAAGACGCTGATTTATTGAATTTGATCCATGCATAGGTCTGTATCATGTAGTGTGTCATGCCATATAATGTAATAAGATTTCACTCCGTACGAAACTTCAAAAAGCAGTTCTTCTCTGCTGTGAAATAGTGGTGTATGTTACAATTTTTGCACATCACTTTGGGTCTTCCTGCACACCCAGTAACCCTGCATCTTCCCTTCTTGTAACACATTATGGCCAATGTGAGGTATTGCGCAAAACATCCTCGAAAAGTACCCATCACACAACGTTTACCCTGAGGCAGCGAAAAGAAAAACTGAATTTCTGAACATGCAAAATAAAAAAAATTCAAAAAACCTGTCAAAAGTCGTCTCTACACCTTCATACACACATATTTTTTATGTACAGTTCATGTCATTTAAATAAGATTACTAAAGCAAATAATCTTGCCTTCTTCTCACACTATGTGCTCTTGTGACCATGTGTCAGAACAGGATGTCGCACCTTTAAATGGTGCTTGATAGTGACTCCAACACCTTACTGGACTGTTCTTTGGTACTTTCTCGACCTTTCTAATTGGTTGTAATCATTTAAAGAAAAATTTACTAAACATAGGGCTTAAGAAAACTTTCCGTAGCCTGAGGGCAATGCTGTGCTGTAGAAGGTTAAGACAACCTATCTAATAACGTGTAGGTCCCCCTCGTGACTTTACCAGCAGATCCTTAAACTCGTTGTAAAGTGGGGCCCCTATGGATCGGGGGTTTTTTTTGGTCCTACACATCCCATAAATTTTTCAATTTTCAAATGGATTGAGATCTGGGGAATTTGGAGGCCAAGGCAACACCTTGAACTCTTTATGTTCCTCAAACCATTCCTGAACAATTTTTTTGCAGTATGGCATGGTGCATTATGCTGCTGAAAGAGCCACTGCCATCAGGGAACACTATTGCCATGAAGGGGTGTATGTGGTCTGCAACAATTTGCTGGCCAATTAAGAACAGGGATACCATGGTCCTTAAACCAGGTACTGGTAGCTTTGGCACTGTGTGCAGGTGCCAAGTCCTGTTGGAAAATGAAATCTGCATCTCCATAAAGTTGGTCAGCAGCAGGAAGCATGAAGTGCTCTAAAACTTCCTGGTATACGGCTGCGTTGACCTTGGACCTCAGAAAACACAGTGGACCAACACCAGCAGATGACATGGCACCCCAAACCATAACTGAATGTGGAAACTTTACACTGGACCTCAAGCAACGTGGATTGTGTGCCTCTCCTCTCTTCCTCCAGACTCTGTGACCCTGATTTCCAAAGGAAATGCAAAATTTACTTTAATCAGAGAACATAACTTTGGACCACTCAGCAGCAGTCCAGTCCTTTTTGTCTTTAGCCCAGGTGAGACACTTCTGACGCTGTCTGTTGTTCAAGAGTGGCTTGACACAAGGAATGCGACAACTGAAACACATGTCTTGCATACGTCTGTGCGTAGTGGTTCTTGAAGCAATGACTCCAGCTGTAGTCCACTCTTTGTGAATCTCCCCCACATTTTTGAATGGGTTTTGTTTCACAATCCTCTCCAGGGTGCGGTTATCCCTATTGCTTGTACACTTTTTTCTACCACATCTTTTCCTTCCCCTCGCCTCTCTATTAATGTGCTTGGACACAGAGCTCTGTGAACAGCCAGCCTCTTTTGCAATGACCTTTTGTGTCTTGCCCTCCTTGTGCAAGGTGTCAATGGTCGTCTTTTGGACAACTGTCAAGTCAGCAGTCTTCCCCATGATTGTGTAGCCTACAGAACTAGACTGAGAGACCATTTAAAGGCCTTTGCAGGTGTTTTGAGTTAATTAGCTGATTGGAGTGTGGCACCAGGTGTCTTCAATATTGAACCTTTTCACAATATTCTAATTTTCTGAGATACTGAATTTGGGATTTTCCTTAGTTGTCAGTTATAATCATCAAAATTAAAAGAAATAAACATTTGAAATATATCAGTCTGTGTGTAATGAATGAATATAATATGTAATATATTATTAATAAGTTTCACTTTTTGAATGGAATTAGTGAAATAAATCAACTTTTTGATGATATTCTAATTATATGACCAGCACCTGTAACACTGACTCCGCAAGCCTTCCTCCCATTGTGCATCCGGCTCCCATCTCTTCCTAAATGACGCACACACACACCCGGCCATCCACCTGATCAAAAAGAAAACGTGATTATTAGACAAGGCACCTTCTTCCGTTGCATCATAGTCTGATGCTGACATGCCCGTTGTAGGCGCAACTATGGACAAATCCAGCTGTTGGGTTAAATTTTTTTAAATTAAATTTTTAACCCAATGGTTTGGTTTGTCCATATTTGATCCAAATTTGGATTTAAACAACCCAGCATTTTTCAGAGTGTAGCAAACTGCAATACACTGTGTGCTCTGACACATTTCTGAATCAGCAATTTGAGCTACAGTAGCTTTTCTGTGTGACATGATGGACTAGCCTTCGCTCCCCAGTGAGCTGTGGGCCCCCATGACCCTGATGCCGGTTCACCTTCCTTGCACCACATTTGGTAAGTACAAACCACTGCATCCTGGGAAATCCACCACAAGGCTTGCCATTTTGGAGATGCTCTGAACCAGTCATCACTATTTGGCCCTTTTCAAAGTCACTCAAAGTTTGATCTTTTCACTTTCCCATTTTTCCTGCTTCCAAGTTTGTCTAATTTTATTAATAATCTTGACCAACAGTTTTCAGTCTTTCTCCATTCAAACAGATATGAGCCATACTTGCATGAATAAAAATTAAGGGTATAACCAAAATGGCCAGCAAGTGAACTAATGTGAAATTACTTTTGTGCCCCCCATGTAATATTGTAATATGGTTTTGACAATGAAGACACTTTGAATGATTGATGCTTGCCAGTGATACTTTATTGAAAGTTATACTTAAGAATTGAGGAACTTAACTCACTTAACATTTCTAATGCGAGAGAAAGAAATCCCGTTTCGACCTGGTAATAAGATTAGTGGTGGGAGAAATTACGCTTTTCAAATCAATTCGCAAATGATTCAGTTTCAAACTAAGCGTTCCAAACACCACACGCTGGTGACACCTGCTGGTCAGAAGTGTAAATGCAACAAAAACTCAAAAAATATGCTTAAAAACATAAACCCATTAAATTATAAACCCATCGCAAATGTTTTATTGCTACTGCTAAAATTGCTGATTCAGAAATGTGTCAGAGCACACAGTGAACTCTATCAAATGTAATTAACTAATCATCTGATAATATTAAATATTAAATGTCTGAATAAAATGTGTTCTTTTATCAATGTTTCATTTATTGCTCAGCTAAGCAGGCCAATAAGAGACTACTTATCACTGCATCACACCACCCCCTACTGTCTCGTCTAGTACAACAACCCCCCTAAAGCAGCCAGATGAAATAAAAACCAAAACATATAAACTATACCATATTCACATAGGAAAATCAAAACAAAACACATACATGAACTTTGAACACTGGGAAAAACAGTGGCCTAATCAGCTCCCACACAATCACATGTTCAATACACCATTAAAATATACAAATCACAATTAGACCATACATTTCCAATTAGTTAGCCTTATACATATAAACAAACAAATAAATTAATAAAAATACCTACCTAAATTTATGGTCAGGAGCCGCTACTGGTTGAATGTTGGAAGAATACAGTACAACTTACCAAAATGTCAGTCTCATGTAACTGATCAATCATGTCAACATTACATTTACCTCAGGAAAGCCATTTAATGACCATAGCATGTTAGCAAAAAAAATTAACTAGCCTATTGGCTAAATATACACTATATTACATATTTATATATTTTTAGTCATATCATTAAAATATTATAACATTATTAGTATAAAACCCGGATTATATTCATCTGAGTTGTTAATTTTAACCTTTAATAATATAGGTCTACCAGGCAGCTAACAGGGCTCCCTGTATGTTTACAGCATTAGTTGAGAGATTTTTCCCTTGAGAAAAATTAACATATAGCTACTGTATAATCCAAATTAATCGATAGCAAACAAGATCGGAATCAAATAGGATTATTATTAAGCTTATGAATTGAAATCGTGAAATATGTGTGTTAAGCACTGCTGAAAAATCCAGCTAAAACCAGCCTAAGCTGGAAGTAGCTGGTTTAAGCTGGTCTCCCAGCCTCCCAGTCTTCTAGCTAACCAAAACCCCTCTAAAACCAGCTATGACCAGGCTGGGAGACCAGCTAAAAAACCAGCCTGACCAGCTTAGGCTGGTTTTAGCTGGATTTTCATTGTAGGCCCATTGAGGTAAGACACTTCACGGCGAACTTCCATAACTTTTAAAAGTTAACATAAAATGTTAACATAGTAATGTTATAACATTATGAAGGTGCGTTCACATTTTTCTTTGTTAGGCGATTTTTCGTGGGCGGATCGGCGGAATCCAGAGGGCGAAAGATTTCCCAAAGGTGATTTCGCAACGGTTGGACCATACCTGAACAGACTCGTAATTTGAATTCAGAACAACAAATTTGTTATGGTGAAATACGTCTTATATTTGACCAAACTCTCTTCGCTTTCTATTACTTTTATGTGTAAGGCAAATGCTTTAAATTACGTTCGTATCAAAAACATTTTGGTGACAATTAAAGTACACATGAAATCAAAATTGACCTTATTTATTTTGTTAGCTCAAATTGCTAGTTATGTGGTGAACAATTCATCCGTGCAATCCACACACAAAAAAAATTGTTTGGCTTCGTAATATTTAATCAAAATCTGAAAATGCTCCTCCCCTCTGCAACGGTGCCCCTTCTCTAGTGACATCAGTTTGACGGCTTGGGTTGAAATCCCGTAAACCACTCCCCTCCAACGGTTAGTCTGCCATGAGCGAGAGATGGAGAGGAGGAGCGCTAAAGTAAAACTCTGCCCTCTATTCAATATCCCGTTTCACTTGGAAATACGTCACAACACTGGAGAAAAGTCATTTGCAACTTCCGGTTCACGTGGACTTTAAGGGTGCCGTAGAATCAAAAATTGAATTTACCTTGGCATAGTTGAATAACAAGAGTTCAGTACATGGATAAGACATACATTGAGTTTCAAACTCCATTGCTTCCTCCTTCTTGTGTAAATCTCATTTGTTTAAAAGACCTCTGAAAAACAGGCGAATCTCAACATAACACCGACTGTTACGTAACAGTCGGGGTGTACGCCCCCAATATTTGCATATGCCAGCCCATGTTCAAGGGATTACACAAGGGCAGGCAGTATTAACGTCTGGATGTGCACAGCTGAATCATCAGACTAGGTAAGCAAGCAAGAACAATAGCGAAAAATGGCAGATGGAGCAATAATAACTGACATGATATTATTAGTGATATTTGTAAATTGTCTTTCTAAATGTTTCGTTAGCCTGTCGCTAATGTACTGTTAAATGTGGTTAAAGTTACCATCGTTTATTACTGTATTCACGGAGACAAGAGAGCCGTCGCTATTTTCATTTTTAAACACTTGCAGTCTGTATAATGCATAAACACATCTTCATTCTTTATAAATCTCTCCAACAGTGTAGCATTAGCCCGTTAGCCTCGGAGCACAATTAAACTCATTCAGAATCAAATTTAAACATCCAAATAAATACTATACTCACAGGAATCGATGCATGCATGCAGTATGCATGACGAACATCTTGTAAAGATCCATTTGAGGGTTATATTAGCTGTGTGAACTTGTGTTTTTATGTGTTGTATTATAGTCGAGAGCTCGTGGGGTGGGGGAGCGGGAGATTTAAAGGGGCCGCACGCTGAATCGGTGCATAGTTAATAATGCCCCAAAATAGGCAGTTAAAAAAAAAAAAAAATCTATGGGGTATTTTGAGCTGAAACTTCACAGACACATTCAGGGGACACCTTAGACTTATATTACATCTTTTGAAAACTGGTTCTACGGCTCCTTTAATGCTGTGTACAAGATTGCACTTAATAAAGCGGTAAAATGTTGTTAGGGGGTGTGCAATACCAAATAAATATAGGTCTCGTATTGAATAATTGAATAATTAATTAACCAACAAAAAGCATACAAATACTAAACTAGCTACATAAAATAAAATACTACGATGTGTTAAAGTTTTTTTTATTAAAACAAACTGAATATGCTACAAAACAAGCACTAATGATGGAATAAATAAAAGCAAAATTAATCAACTGTACAAGACAAAATCATTTCAAGAAAACATGGTCCCAATGTATCTAGAGTATTTCATCATCATGAGTTCTTTGTACATCAGATTGAAATCAGTGTGGATTTGTTGAAAAATGACATCATTTAAATACTGCCAGATTGTGTTCAGATCATCCATCGATCAAGAATTAAGTTCCAGCTGAGCTGGTTTGGAAATGAGGTATATATTGAGTCACTTTGACAAAATATTCTTCCTCCCCCAATGGTAAAAAGCAGTGATGCTTTCCAAAAGCTTAAAAAACAAATAAACATATGCCTAAAATTTAAAAAAGTAAAAAACTACGCATCATGGAGCCAGAAGGCACACAAACCAGTAGAGAATCTATGAACAAACCAAGCAACTGCACAGTGAACAGTGGGCGAGACATACATTTGAGTGGGTAAATATAAGCGAAATATGGCAAAGTCATTTTGATGTGCCACTTTTCCTGCTGCCAGCAGGTGGCGCTTTGACTGACTGAATATTTGCATGTAGATGTGTTCAGGCCAGAACTCTTATCACACATGTGAAGTTTGGGGCAGATCGGACATTGTATGCCTGAGTTACAACAACTTCCTCTTTCATGGCAAAACATCAGACTTTGTCAGGCTGCCACAAACACGCCCTTCAACAAAAACTCAAGATCTTTGCCATTTATGGCCATAAGATTAGACTGACCAAATATGATATTGTTCTGGTTAAATCTCTATGAGGAGTTAATCACAGTCTAAAACATGACATTTCCTGTTGCCCGCAGGTGGCGCTATGACTGTAAATGAATATTGCCATGTAGATGTGGTGATTAGTTGTTGTTATCAATTGTTGTTCTTATTATTGTCCTCTAGATGGCAGTAGGACCAAACTTACAATTGGCAGATACCCAAGAGCATAGAGCTAGAACAAGAATTTAATGGAAGTTCAGTGCTGGAGAAATAAAGTGGCTACACGCCAGTTCATATATTTATTTTTCAGTGTTTATTTAATGAACACCACAGATGTCTTCAGGCCAGGACTCTAATAAACATGTGAAGTTTGGGCCAGATCAGACATTGTATGCCTAAAATGAGCCAAATCAGGCAATTCAATTGCTTGTAGATCCACTTTTAGCAGCAATAACTTGAAGTAATTATTTTCTGTATGACTATCAGTTTCTCACATCATTCTGGAGGAATTTTGGGTAACGCTTTAGATTACAGCCCGGAAAGTACTGCGTAATTACGAAGAATTTACAGCGTAACTTTCAATAATTATAGTGTAACTATACAGTATGTGTAAGTATAGGGGAACAATATGTTAAGTCTTGGGAATAAAGGAGTAACAACCAGGAAAATAACAAATTATTTATACTGTAAGTATTTTAGAACTAAGGGGTACTTATACTATTATTCACTTTGCATTTTATTATTAATAATAATAATAATAATAATAATAATATTACTTACCCTGTAACTACATGAAACAAGAGTGTAACAAGCTCCACTTTAATTTACGGCCCGCATTGTCATACTTACCCTGTAACTAAAACAAAAACAAAACAAAAGCATATTTCGATATGTAGCCTATTAAAAAAGATTGCAATAGTTCTTTCTACTTGCCTTGAAACAACTTAATCAGTGCACTTTCTCGCTAAAATGCTCCCAAATGTAAGATTGTTGTCTATCATAACAGTATAAGTACCCCTTAGTTATAAAATACTTACAGTATAAATAATTTGTTATTTTCCTGGTTGTTACCCCTTTATTCCCAAGACTTTACATATTGTTCCCCTATACTTACATGTACTTACTGTATAGTTACACTATAATTATCGAAAGTTACGCTGTAAATTCATTGTAATTACGCAGTACTTTCTGGGCTGTAATCTAAAGCGTTACTGACTTTTCTTTACAACATTGTTTCAGTTTATTGAGGTTTGTGGGCATTTGTTTGTGTACAGCTCTCACCACAGCATTTCAGTCGGGTTGAGGTCTGGATTTCGACTGAACTATTGCAACACCTTGTTTTTTTTTCTTTTTCAGCCGTTCTGTTGTAGATTTGCTTGTGATTTTCGGATCATTGTCCAGTTGCATGTTCCAGTTCCAGTTCAATCTCTCATTTTAATACAGCTGTCACTCTTGAAACTTTGAAGTGTGTACCTTGCAGAATGAAAAATAAACCTTTATTCAAGTTATGAATGGGCTATATACAGAAAGCGAGCAAAGAGCGCTGGCTTTATAATCAATGAAGCTGATATCGCTTCAGTTCATCTGCAGCACAAGCTCACTGACTGAGTGAAAACTCCTGTTATAATCAAAAAATCTGTCTGTGCCGCACAATGAACCTCTTATTTACTTCGTCATTATTGGCCATTGCATTCACATGCTCAAGAAACATGTTGGCTACAATGCTGCAAAAACAGAAAAAATCAGATCTGTTTGAGGGTCTTCACAGTGCGCTCACACAAATACACACTTGAGCATTTGAAAGCAGCGCCTATCAACGGGTACCGGACTGACCTGATATTCAGTACTAGTACTGCAGAAAGACTGGTACTGTTATGTTTTTAAAGGGAACCCCGGGTATTAAGACTTGTATGGCTTAATATAACGTAAATGATGTCTCTTACTGAAATATGTAGTAGAAAACCCATGAAAGATTTACATTATTTAAAAAATCCATGACATATTATGGACAATGGGGGCCATTTTGTTTAGGTGCACAGTGCATTCTACATTGATGACGTCAAATGGTTGCACTCGGTGAGCTATATAATATATAATATACGATGCCTCATTGTGCGGCTTTTGGTTGTAATTTTCAGTCAAAGGGCAACAAGAGAAGTGATGTAAGAGATGTCTTCACTGCTTTACTAGAGATAAGAGGAGACAAGAATGGGAAGTTATGAAGAATGTGGAATTAAAAATTAAGTATTGACTTTCTTTTGACAACCCTACATTAATGTATTAGCTAAAAGATGTGTTTGAATTGTATTAAAAGCACTAGAAAAAACATAATTCTAACAGAATGAAGTACAGCTACAATTTTAGTATGGTCATAGTCTCTTTTGTGACTAAAACTGTGTGGGTAGAGTTTACACATCCTTTGCAACAAAACCACTCTTTCTCCATAGACATAATGGTTTTTGTACTGTACAAACTGTACATTCTCTCCCCCTACACTAACCCTGCCCAACACAGAAAACTTCCTGCATTTTTACATTTTCAGAAAAAACTCTGTATGATTTATAAGTTTGTTTCTCCATGGGAACCTCACTTTAGGTCCCCACGGTGACATAAGTCCCCAGGAGTCTGTGCACTGTAAAAAATATTCCGTAGTTTTTACAAAATAATTTTGGCAGCTGTGGTTGCCAGAATAATTTTGTAAAAAATACAGAAAAACTGTAAACACATTTACAGAACAAACTGTCAGTTTTACAGTATAAAACTGTAATTTACAAACAAGAAAATTTGAATGTAAACAAGTAAATTCAACAATGCACACTACTACTAAAATCTGTTTTGTACCTTTAACATATACTGACAACCACCATAATAATGCAGGTGGTAAAAGAGAAAGCCACATGAAGAATCAGAGTTCATCACAAATAGCTTTTCCACGAGCTGAAGTATATACTAATGTAAAGAGGGTGCAAAGAGTCATTCACGCAAACGCAAAACACCATCATGGTAACCCACAACACTTACATAATGCAATAAACATTCATTAAACAACAGAAGATGTAACATAAAACCCTAATGTACATAACTGATAACAAAAACTATTAAGAAACATGATTTTTTAAACAAAATACTTTCAAATGTGGAGTGTCACACAGGGAATTCTGGGAATATCAGTTTACAGTTTTTGACTGTAAATTATACATTGATTTGTTCTTTTTTACTTCTAAAAATTGTGCATTTTACAGCATTTTACTGTGAAAATTACATAAAATGTCTGGTAAGAGCTTTTACAGTTTTTCCCTGTATATAGTACTGGAACTTACTGTTAACCTATTTACAATTTTTTTCCGTAGCGTTTTTACAATATTTCACTGTTAAATACACATTCATTTTTTACAGTGTGTTCATTCAGACTCAAGTCCCCACCGGGATTGAAAAACATTTTGGAAAATTCTGTACACAGTAATCATCAGTGCAATGGCAAAGAACCCAAACTCCATCAGGTGACAGAATGGGGAAAAAAAACCTTGGAAGAATCCAGGCTCAGTCATAGGGCCAGTTCTGACCAACAAACGAACAGTGCATGATTATGATTCAGGCAGCGTTACAGGTCAGATCAGAACATTCAAAATATTTAATACAGTCCCATCTGGTTGAAGATCAGATTCATCACGCTGGTATGGAGACAGGTTTGTTGAGGATCTGTGCCACTGTCTGTTATATCAATGAGGCCTTCAGTTGACACAATCTCTTCAGTTGCCACAATCTCTGACACAATAGTCTAGTTGACACAATCTCTGCTGACACTTCAGGGATGTGTTGGGGGTCATATTTAGGGTGCAGGTCCTCCATCTGATCTGGACACGGCCTGGATCCGGCTGACTATGGTAAACCTCGGGATAAACAGAGAGACTAATATTAGTGCAGATGACATTCTTCTCATGTAACAAGTACATCAGTGTTATAGGAAGTGTTCCCGGTTCTGGCTGACCTAGTTTATGCAGCCTAACAATCATTTAACTGATTTGAATAATAGAAATTGATCATGTGTTATGTGTATACCAGGTTAAAGAGATATGTTTTTAGTCTAGATTTAAACTGACAGAGTATGTCTGCTTCCCACACATTGCTAGGAAGACTGTTTAGGTGCTAAATAGGAGAAGGATCTACTGCCTGCAGTTGATTTTGATATTCTAGGTATTATTAACTGGCCTGAATACTGAGATCGCAATAGACGTGTAGGACTATAATGCAATAAGAGCTCGCTCAAGTACTGGGGAGATAAACTGTTTAATGCATTGCAAGAAATTAGGAAGATTTTAAAATATATATTATGTTTAATAGGGAGCCAATGCAGTGTTGACAGAACCAGGCTAATATGGTCATTTTTCCTGGTTCTAGTAAGAACTCTAGCTGCTGCATTTTTTGATCATGTCATTGATTGTGGAGCTCTTGATTGTTATCATGAGATTACAGCCTGGAAAGTACTGCGTAATTACAATGTATTTACAGTGTAACTTCTGGTAATTACATAGTGTATCTATAAAGTAAGTATGTGTAAGTATAAGGGAACAATATGTAAAGTCTTGAGAATAAAGGGGTAACAACCAGGAAAATAAATTACTTATACATAACATATACTGTTATGATAGACAACAATCTTACATTTGGGAGCAATTTAGCGAGAACATACTCTGGGCACCTGTTTGTAATAATAGTGCACAAATATATAAAGGCTTTTTTTAATTAAGGGGTAGGCTACATATCATTCATTTACACAGTATTCTGTTTTTATTGCAAGGTGCACTGATTAAGTTGTTTCAAGGCAATTAAAACTATAGCAATTTTTTTTAGTCTGGGGAAATATACTCTGGTTTCATGTAGTTACATTGTAAGTATGACATTGCGGGCTGTAAATTAAAGTGGTGCTTGTTACCCTCTTGTTCCATGTAGTTACAGGGTAAGTACAAGTTCCAAGTTACTTGGAAACCTTTATTTGAAAAACAACTTATTTCAAAACAGATTTAATGTTACAACACTTCTTATTCATTTCTCTTGCTTGGCTTCCTCCTCCTCTTGTTCCTCTTCTTCTTTTTCTTTCTTTAAATTCTATATCTATTAAAAGAAATACAGTACACCCAGAAATATCCTCACCATTTACTCATCTTTAACCCTCATGCCATCCGAGATGTGTATGACTTTCCTTCTTCAGATGAACACAAACAAAGGTTTTTAGAAAAATAAATAATCTCTGGGAATGATTTATAACGCAAGTTCATGTGTTCCTAAAATTTGAAGCATCAAATAGCACATACAGCAATAACTTTCAGTAATCCATATGAACCCAATGGATGAATCAATGTAAGAAAAATTGTAATTGTAAGACAAATACCAAATATTTAAATTTTTTAAACTGGACTAATGCTTCCGACCAGCTGTCACCTGCGTGTGCATGAGAGTTGAAAGTTCACACTTGACGTAACTTGAAGCCTGGCGTAATTGTGCCAAGAAACTCACGCGAAAAGTCACACAGATGTCGGATGCTGTTGGTTTTATTTTTTTTAAATTAATGCTCACAACAAAATACACAGAATAACAGATAATAATGAGAAACAAACAAGACACACACACAGAACAGAGATGGCAGTGGGAGAAATGGGACAAAATAGTTATCATTAACACTGCACATGGCTGTTGTGTTCTTTCTATTAAACTTTTATCCCAGTTTTGAAACTGTAATATTGGTCCCCAAATTCCACTCCTACATTAGAATTGTTTTAATGACTGCATATAATCTGATCAGTGTTTACTAATGTACTAATTCACTAATGCTCGGACACGCACTCGCAGTGTCGCTCGCTCTCGGACACACTCGGTTTCTCTCGCGCTCACACACGGTCTCTCTCGCGCAGTGTCGCTCGCTCTCGGACAACTCGATCTTTCTTGCGCGCACATTCGGTCTCTCTTGCGCAGTGTCGCTCGCTCTTGGACAACTCGATCTCTCTCGCGCGCACATTCGGTCTCTCTCGCGCAGTGTCGCTCGCTCTTGGACAACTCGATCTCTCTCGCACGCACATTCGGTCTCTTTCGCGCAGTGTCGCTCGCTCTCAGACAACTCGATCTCTCTCGTGCGCACATTCGCTCTCTCTCGCGCAGTGTCGCTCGCTCTTGGACAACTCGATCTCTCTCGCACGCACATTCGGTCTCTGTCGCGCAGTGTCGCTCGCTCTCAGACAACTCGATCTCTCTCGTGCGCACATTCGGTCTCTCTCGCGCAGTGTCGCTCGCTCTCAGACAACTCGATCTCTCTCGCACGCACATTCGGTCTCTTTCGCGCAGTGTCGCTCACTCTCAGACAACTCGATCTCTCCCGCGCGCACATTCGGTCTCTTTCGCGCAGTGTCGCTCGCTCTTGGACAACTCGATCTCTCTCGCACGCACATTTGGTCTCTCTCGCGCAGTGTCGCTCGCTCTTGGACAACTCGATCTCTCTCGGGTGGACACACTCGTTTTTTTCTCGCGCGCACACTCGGTCTCTCTCATATGGATAACCAAACCAATCAGAATTTGCGTGCTTTTGACCACCGTATTAATATTAAAATGCCGTTTTCAGGCGTTAAATAAGCGGCATCAGGCGGTACCACTTTTAGCATAGCTTAGCATAGTTCAGTCTTAGCATAGTGCGACTACTCAGTCATGTATTTGGCTACAGTAAAGCTTTAATCAGGATAAAACTGTATATTCATTGAAAGCTAACAAACGGCAGTGACAGCATATCTGATATCAGCATATCATAGACGCCGTTATTTACATTTCCACTGAAGCGCGTAACAACGAATGGTAAGGGGCGTTTCCGGACGCTTCAGCGAATCACAATACACTGGGCCAGCTACCAACCTGCGAACCAATCTGAGCACATTGCCTATTTTGGAGGGAGTGGCTTCATAGAAGCAGGAAATCAAACGAGCAGTTTATATGACAGTGGAAACAGTGATGTAGAATAAAGGTAAAATATATGAAAAATACAGCGTTTTCAAAAAAAACGAAGCATTAAGACGTGTTAAACTGTGCCCCCAAAACACAATCAAGCCTAGAAAAAAACCACTGAACCACCCCTTTAATCTTTTTGAAAGGTATCTTTATTTATTATTTTTTTAATCCACATCAGGTGATAATTATTAGGTTAAACGTTAAAGGATATGATTCTATAAGGTAATATTTCAGCACTTGAGAAACGGACAGCGACTCTTAAGTAGCACGTAACGCGTTCTTGCACGTTCATGTTAAGTGCATTTTTGGGTAACGCACTTGGAATTGCAGTGAGCGTTCATAACCTCGCTCGTAGAAAGCGCTCTTAAAGGGTTAGTTCACCCAAAAATGAAAATTCTGTCATTTTTTACTTACCCTCATGCTGTTCCACACCCGTAAGACCTTTGTTAATCTTCGGAACACAAATTAAGATATTTTAGTCGAAATGTCTTCAAGATTTGAAAACATGGCTATCCAATAATTTTTTGCATCTGAACGAAGAAAAAACACAAATTGCCCTGTTTGGGCCTACTGAAAAAACTGATGTGAGCACTGTTGATTTGGGTTCTCTCACTCCATATTGTTCTAAAGATCTGGGCTTTATTTTGGACAGCGACTTAAAACTGAACAAATTAATACTGTTGTCAGTTCCAGCTTTTACCACCTCTGAAGATTAGCGAAGGTTAAACCCTTCCTAAGAAGAGTTTTGAGATAGTAATTTATGCTTTTATTTAATCACGGCTTGATTACTGCAATTATCACGGACTGCCTGTCTTGTCTGTTCATAGACTGCAACTGGTCCAAAATGTGGCTGCCTGCTTGCTAACAGGCAGTCAAAAAGGAACCACATTACGCCACTTTTACATCGTTTTACATTCAATATCGTACTGAATTAAAAAATTTATTGTTTGTCTACAAAGCCTTAAACAATCTCGCTCCTCAATACCTGTCAGAGTTGTTTACTGAGCATAATCCAGTCAGATCACTCAGATCACAGACCAGTCATATATTACAGGTACCCAGATCTAGACTGCGATGCAGGGGTCAGAGCCTTGGTAGTAGCTGACACTGTCGTGGAACAAATTGCCTTTAGCTATCAAAACAGCGCCCAGTGTCTGAGTTCAAAAGTCTTTTGAAAACCTATCTGTTTTCTTGTGCGTTTAACATCTTGTGCATGTCTATTTTTAATTTTTGGTGATGGACATAGATAACTTTGTACAGCACTTTGGTCAACCAAGGTTGTTTTCTGTGCCTGGTTATCTATAAATGGACAGACAAATAAAGAGGTTCTGATTCCACAGAGAAACCGAGTGGTGTGCATATATATGCATAAACGTGTAAAATATACATATATTATATTTAATCTGCCCCATGTGTGATGTAATCCATGGTTTATTGTAAATTCTGTTAGATGTGAGAAATCAGTTGAGAGTTTAGTAAAACTGACTATCTGTGGTTAGATCTTTACAAAGCTCTTTATTTTACAACTCAAATTCTGGAGGATTTACCAGATTTTTTTTTTTTTTAAGCACCACAGTTTATGATGATATTTCTGTTTTGAATTTTTTTTTTTTTTTTTTTTTTTTTTTACTGTAATTACTGTCATTTTCGACCAACAGTTTTGGGTATTTCAGTTTTTCCCATTCAAAGAGATATGAGTCTACAGGGATGACTGGAAAGTGAAGGTGTTGTCTAAATTATATATGGTTGTGACAATGAAAACACTTTGACTATAATTGATGCTTGCCATGTGATACTTTTATTGAAAGAAGGTTTATGGAAGAATTCAAGAACAACATTTCTTCCTTCTTTAGTTTCCATGAAGTCACTATACATTTCCAATTACTGTACGGATCCATTGAATAAATGCTGAAATCTTAATATATACATTAGGACGCTCAGGTGAATTACAGTGCTGGGCACCGAAAGATGTGATACCAACAGCAGTGTCTCCACAAACCAAAGGACCTCCTGAATCCCCCTGTTAAGAAACACAGATCAACACATCAGTAGTGAAGCCAGTTCATACATTACCATAAAGTCTGTGAATCATCTTTTGAACGTACTTGGCAGGATCCACCATGGCCATTTACACAGATCATCTGTGAGACTGAGTATAATTCTCCCCATCTATTTCTGCATTTGTTGTTATTCATTATAGACACTTTTGCCTCCATTAGAACATTGCTCACTGAGCCATCAGTCAGTCTTCCCCAGCCGGCAACACTACAGGCTGCTTTGATGTCTTCTCCTTCCTTTGGTAATGGGATCACTCCAACCTTGTTGTTTAGATCGACTTTTTTCTCTAGCTATAATTAAAAAATACAACCATTTTTAATAAACAATGTTTTATAAGACTGAAGTTTGTTGGAATATATCTGTTGTTTTTGATGTTATTACAGAAGCTGAAAAGGCAAAGTGGATTTTTTTAATTTATTTTTTTATTTATGCTTTATATAATTTTTCAGGTTTTCTGCCTTTTTTGCCCATTTTTTGTTGCTAAACAGAGCAATAAATCAATAATGTAGAAAACAGACTCAAAGAAGCACTTGGCCATTTACGCAGAAATTATTAAATCCCTTCAGGATCCCTGCTACTGCTTCCTGACTGGATATTATTTTGAAAAACTAAATATATTACAGGTTGTTACCTTCAAAAGCATGATGTCAGCATCATTTCGATTAGGATTGGATTCATAGTTTGGATGAGGGATGTAGGACTTCACTCTGATGTGATCTGAACTTGTGCTGTTCCTTAAGTCATGAGCACCAACAACAACCATCAGAATATTACGTCTGTTGAAAGAGCGTATTGGAAATGGTCATTTATGTCATAACTGATATACAGGGTGCACTTCAGTCATTATCATTCAAAAGTAATTTTAACTCAACATTGCAGTTCACACTAAACAAGCTCTTACTTGTTCCAGCAATGTGCAGCAGTCAGGACAAACTGATCAGAAATGAGGAATCCACCACAGATATGGTACCCATATGTCTGAATAGAAACCATGTAAGGTCTGGAGTGGGGTTTGGCTTCTTTTCCATTCACTATACCCACATTCACATGAGCTGAGAGAGAGATAGTGCTGTTAGTCAACTTATTCAGCACATACCAACTAAACAAAAAGTCATCGTAATATGCTGTTAAATAATCAGTCTCACCAGTGAAGGTCAGGTGTGGCAGCAGAGAGGCCAACAGGAGCAGAGAGAAGATGATGGTCATGATGAAGACGATCAGTGAGCTCTCACTGGCTAAACATGGTATAAATATACTTCAAAGGTGGGTGGAGTCACTGAGTGGACTGTTACTTACTTTTTTAATATTGTAGTATGATCAACACGATTAGAAAGTATTGTTCTTGTTAATCCTTGTGGTTTCACTGAAGCCACAGATGGTTTAGATGATAAGAATTAAGACTGTAAGCATGCATTTTGAATATTTTACAGTTCATAACCGTATATATCATTAACTAATATAAGGTTAGTATACAAATGTATTTGAACTACAAAATGTGCTTTGCACCTTTAAAAAAAAAAAAAAAAAACAGGTAAAATTGGCTTTCATGAACCACAGAAAAATCAACATGTCCAGGTATATACACTAATCAGCCACATTAAGACAACCTGTCTAATATCATGTTGGTCCCCCTCTTTAGCAGCAGGTCCTTTAACTCCTACAAGTTGTAAAGTGGGTCATGGAGGTCTTGGATTGAAATCTGGGGAATCTGGAGGCAAAGGAAACACCTTAAACACTTTGTTCCTCAAACCATTCCTGAAGGTTTTTTTTTTTTTTTTTTGCAGTATGTCATGGTGCATTATGCTGCTGAAAGAGGCCACTGCCATCAGGGAACACTATTGCCATGAAGGGGTGTATGTGGTCTGCAACAATCTTTAGGTAGTGGTACATGTCAACGTAACATTGCCCAGAGCATAACACTGCCTCCACCAGCCTTCTTCCCATAGTGCATCATGCTGCCATCTCTTCCTCAGGTAAATGACACGCAACACACCCGTCCATCCACCTGATCAAAAAGAAAATGTGCATAAAAATAACCTTTATAAACCCATTGCAAATGTTTTATTGAAAGTTAAATCTATCAAATGCAATAAACTAATCATCTGATAAGATATCAAGTGTCTGTATAATATGTGTTCTTTTATCAATTTGTTTCATGTATTGCTCAGCTAAACAGGCCAATAAGAGACTATTTATCACTGCATCACACCACCCCCTACTGTCTCGTCTACTACAATGCCCCTTAAAGCAGCCAGATTAAATAAAATACAAAACAAATAAATAAACTACTTTAAAAACAAATAAAATACTTTGCACTATTAATTTTTTACTCATAAACTATTATGACATTATTATTATAAAACGCACATTACATTTATTTGAGTTGTTAATTTTAACCTTTAATAATATAGGCCTACCAGGCCTGACAGGGCTCCCTGTATGTTTACAGAATTAGGAGATTTTTTACAAAAGAAAAATTAACATGTAGCTATGGACCTGCAGGGTTGCACTAGCCGTTCGTAAGTTCTTTCTTAAATTGGAACGTAAAGTTCACACTAGTGGCTTAGTAACTACTAGCTATAACTAACTCTGTACTTTATTCAGTTGCACCATTTGTTCTTAAGGCAGAACAATAGCATACTACTTAATCATGACTATATGTAAATAACATTCAAATAACATCAATAAATAAATACTGATACAAAAATCAAGAAATGACATTTATTGATTATGACTGATTTTATTTGACATGCACAACACGGAGTGATGGGACCGATGCGCAGAGCAGCACGCTGTTTAGGACGGGTTCGTGTTGAAGAGTGGCTAACAAAGTAATCTTTTCACATAATGTTCTCTCTCTTAAATTGTAAGCGAGTGTAAATGTCAGCAGCATCATTATGTCTAAAGAATGAAGTCTGTCAGGTAAAACAAGAGTGTATTGATGCAGATCAGTCAGTCTGCTATTTTATTCCAACCGTTACTCCTGGAAGGAGGCTTCTGTAAATATTTAGTGTAGATATATACTTAGAGTTACGCTTAGAGTTACGCTTCAACTAAGTTTAATGGTGCAACCTTTTTTTTTTACAGTCTATGGGTGCAACACAAAAATATTTAGTAGTGCGCAAGTTAACTTAGTGCCCAAACTAGGCTACGTTGTAACTTATGCACAGCTGGTGCAACTGGCCCCTGATATTTATCCAAATTATTTGATATTAAATCAAGATCGGATTTAAGTTGCAAGCATTATGTATTGAAATCGTGAAATGTGTGTCAAGCACTAATAAAAACAGTAATGTTAGCCTGCTACCAGTAATTGTTTGTAGGCCCACTGAGCTTTTAAAGGTTATGGAAACATAGTAATGCTATAACATTTAGGAGTGAAGGTGCGGTCACAATTATCTTTGTTAGGCGATAAAATGAAATCTGAAATCTGCAGAATGGTAGCTTTCCAGGAGCAGGGTTGGACACCCCTGTCTTGGAGTCTTGACTAATGAGCTGATGATCTGAATCAGGTGTGTTTGATCAAGGAGACACGGAAAACATGCAGTGTTAGTGTAACAGTCGTTGCAGTAAAGGATGAGGAGAAGGATCTAAATGCAGCAGTACTTTTATTGCAACAAAACAGAAACTCGGGTAACAAGAACAGAACAACAAACTATACGTAACAGAGAACTGACCAGGAACAGAAGAAAACACAGGGTTTAAATACACAGTGAACAGAAGATCTAACGATACTAATTAACAAGACACAGCTGAACTCAAGCACTAATCAAATCAGGAACCATGACAACAAACAAGTGGCGGGAAACTGAAAACAAAGGGGAACATGTGACCAAAGAAACACTATAAACATGGACTAAACGGAACAAAACACAACTCAAACTGTAACAGTTAGGGGGGCTCCAGGAACATGGTTGGGAACCCCAGGTCCGGGTGAAAGATTTCCCAAAGGTGATTTTGCAATGGTTGGACCATACCTGAACAGGCCAGGCACGTAATTTTAATTCAGTACAACAAATTAGTTATGGTGAAATAAATCTTATATTTGATCAACCTTTCTTTGCTTTCTATTACTTTTATGTGTAAAGCAAATTCCTGGAGCCTCCCCAACACTCCATGTTTTCCATGTCTCAAACACATCTGATTCAGATCATCAGCTCATTAGTAGAGACTCCAAGACATGAAATAGGTGTGCCAGACAAAGGAGACATGCAAAACATGCAGTGTTGGGGAGGCTCCAGGAATGTGTTTGGGAACCCCTGCTTTAAATTATGTTCGTATCAAAAACATTTAGGTGACAATGCTGTACAACAGAACCCTGTTCCTGGAGATCTACCTACCTGCAAAGTTTAGCTCCAACCCTGATACCCTGAACACACCTGAATCAGCTAATTAAGATCTCCAGGAGCACTAATAGGCTTGTCTGAGACTTGACTTGTGCCTTGAAATGTAGGCGAGAGTAGGCGGCTGCAGTGAGGGGAGGAGTGAAAAAAGTGCAGGTAAGTCGGACAGTTCTCTCTTCTCATAGTGGATCAGACACCTACGAGATCAAACAAGGATATCGCAGGATTTTAAAATGTGATACTAATAAAAATAGAATAGTTACTAGTCACTATAGAAATAAGTAATAGTAACTAATGAATAAGTACTAGTATCTATTTAATAGGTACTAGTATCTAATGAATAAGTACTATTAAATAATAAGTAACGCTCACCTACAGCTGGTGTGTGGTGAGCACACTGGCGCCGTTGTACTGTGGCTGCCGTCACATCATCCAAGTGGATGCTGCACACTGGTGGTGGATGATTGTAAAGCGCTTTGGGTGTACAGTTGTACATAGGAAAGTGCTATATAAATGCCTCATTCATTCATTCATTCATTCAAGTACTATTATCTAATGAATAAGTACTAGTATAATAATAAGTACTAGTAACTAATGAATAAGTACTATATAAGTACTAGTAACTAACGAATAAGTACTAGTATAATTATAAGTACTAGTAACTAACGAATAAGTACTAGAATAATAATAAGTGCTAGTATCTAATGAATAAGTACTAGTATAATAATAAGTACTAGTATAATAATAAGTACTAGTATCTAATGAATAAGTACTAGTATAATAATAAGTACTAGTAACTAATGAATAAGTACTATATAAGTACTAGTATAATAATAAGTACTAGTAACTACTGAATAAGTACTAGTATCTAATAATAAGTACTAGTATCTAATGAATAAGTACTAGTATAATAATAAGTACTAGTATCTAATGAATAAGTACTAGTATAATAAGTACTAGTATAATAATAAGTACTAGTAACTAATGAATAAGTACTAGTATAATAATAAGTACTAGTATCTAATGAATAAGTACTAGTATAATAATAAGTACTAGTAACTAATGAATAAGTACTAGTATAATAATAAGTACTAGTATCTAATGAATAAGTACTAGTATAATAAGTACTAGTAACTAATGAATAAGTACTAGTATAATAATAAGTACTAGTAACTAATGAATAAGTACTAGTATAATAATAAGTACTAGTAACTAATGAATAAGTACTAGTATCTAATAATAAGTACTAGTATCTAATGAATAAGTACTAGTATAATAATAAGTACTAGTATCTAATGAATAAGTACTAGTATAATAATAAGTACTAGTAACTAAT
Organism: Ctenopharyngodon idella; assembly: GCF_019924925.1. NCBI lineage: Eukaryota > Metazoa > Chordata > Actinopteri > Cypriniformes > Xenocyprididae > Ctenopharyngodon > Ctenopharyngodon idella. The sequence goes on from NC_067229.1 coordinate 46,257,406, forward strand.
GAATAAGTACTAGTATAATAATAAGTACTAGTATCTAATGAATAAGTACTAGTATAATAATAAGTACTAGTATCTAATGAATAAGTACTAGTACAATAATAAGTACTAGTATCTAATGAATAAGTACTAGTATAATAATAAGTACTAGTAACTAATGAATAAGTACTAGTATCTAATAATAAGTACTAGTATCTAATGAATAAGTACTAGTAACTAATGAATAAGTACTATATAAGTACTAGCCTATTAGCTAAATATACACTATATTACATATATTTTTACTCATATCATTAAAATATTATAACCTTATTTAGGATATTTAGGATATTTACATCCTTTGCGGAAGTCTTTCTCGTCGAGAAACCTGACGCACGCATAAATTCTCCTCCCCCTTCATATCTGTCACAATAATTTAAATGTATGCTTTAATGTATGCCGTTTAAATAAACTTTACATCTCACATATTTCAACGGTGCATCTTGCTTTATTAATATTTATTATATATTTTTTAAATAACCAAACTTTAACAAAATATGGGTAGATCCCTCGAGTGTGGCTGATGATGCTTTGAAGTGCATGAGTAAAGGGAGTGAGGATATATCATTTCACTTGATTCACATTTCACTTGATTCAATTCCTCCGTCCTCGCTTCTTTTCCTTGTTTCCTTCCCTTCCGTCCTAAAGGGGTGGAGCTAAGACGCGAGGAAAGGAAGCCAGGAAAGGAAACGAGGATGCACAAATAAGAATTGAGAAGCACCCTTTGTTAAGTGAGAAGTGTTTCGAAATTTCAATGGTTCACCACTGGGGGGCGTGACTTTGGCAGTTTGATACACACTCCGAACCACTGATTCGAAACAAAAGACTAGTGAAGCTTCATGAAGCAGTGTTTAGCAATCACCCATCACTAGATATTGTTATATAAGTCGTTTTTTTTTTTTTTTTTTTTTTTTTTGCTGCACAAAAAGTATTCTTGTCACTTCATAACATTAAGGTTGAACCACTCTAGTCACATGAACTGTTTTAAATATGTCTTCAGTAGCTTTATGGGCATCTGAAAGTGTTAATTATCTTGCTGTCAATGGAGGCCTCACTGAGCCATCTGATTTCATCACAAATATCTTAATTTGTCTTCTGAAGATGAACGAAGGTCTTACAGGTGTAGGACGACATGAGGGTGAGTGATTAATGACAGAATTTTTACACAACAACAATAAATTAATCAACAAATAAAGCAAAAACAACAACTAGCAAAACACACACGCACACACAAAAGGCACAGATCAATTCAGATATCTACAGACTAAAGCCGGGCACATATTTAATGGCTAGCTGAAACATTCTAAGACTGCTCAACACACAGTGATTGTTTCCTTTGGCTGAAGCAGATTTAAATACTTACACATGGAATTTGAACACCTACTGAATTCGCCGACTGAACACTGACTGGACGCGTTTGAGCGTGATCAGTCGTAAGTATCAGTTTACATCCATAATCGGCCTTACAATTGTTAAGTGTGTGCATGGCTTAAGAAGAGTAAGAAAATAGTCATACAAGAAGCAAATCATTATATAAAAAGGGGTAATTTAAGAAAAACAGTAAATGACTAAATTACTAATAAAATGTGGGTGGAAATATGTTGCAAATCAAGATATTTGATCTCTTGCAGCCTCATTATATTACTAAAATCTGAGTTTGAGATAAAGGATATAAAGGGTTTCCAAATATTCACAAATAAGGACAATTTACCTTTTAAAATATATGTAATCTTTTCCATTGACAAACAAAAAGACTTGAAAAAATATTATTGATCCACTGTACAACAAATGGCCTTTCCACTTCTTTTCAATAAATAGCTATTAGACGCTTCGCTTGAAGTATACACGTCAATAAGCTTATACGAGTGCTGCTACAGTACAATATTTTCAGGAAAAATTCATAAAAATAAAAATTTCTGGATTCATTTGAAGATTAACAGATACCATTTGAAAAATTAGTAAAACTACCTCTTTCCAAAACTCCTGCACTCCCATATGCAATGCAAAAGTGTTACTCACTGTTATGTTGTGTTTGTTCTGTGGAACACACACACACACACACACACACACACACACAGAGAGAGAGAGAGAGAGAGAGAGAGAAAAGATATTTAGAAATGTCTTAGTCCATACAATGAAAGCTTCAGTGCAAAACAACATTGTACCTCACTGACATTATTCAATGTATGGAAAAAAGTTAAAGTTTTTAATTTTCTCTTTAATACTATAAATAACACATTTAGTTTGATTTCCCTGAAAAGTATGAACACTGTGGCTCTGTTTGTCAAAACATTGCTCAATTGCTTTGAAAATACTGACCAGCCTGACATAACAGTTCAGCCAATGGCGGGAGTTTGTGTTTGACCAATGGCAGATGAGGAGAATGTTCTGAGAAACCTGTGTGGAAACAGTTTTAATTTTTAAAGAATTTGCTCAGTTTTCTCCATGACAATTTAATGCTATAATGTAGTATCCTAATAGGTGTGAGCTAACATAAATGAGCTAACACTAACCCTAACCCTTCCAGTAAGAATAGACTATTTCTAATCTGTGGTGAGGCTCATGACCTTGCAGAACATCAGAGCTATTTAAGATGTCTTTGCAAACTAGAGTGCCACAGAAACAAGGTGTCTGACCACATGTGATGAGATGTGGGCCCCCCACAGGGAACCAAGCCTGCTGAGAAGAATCGAAACCATCTTTCCACCGAAAAGTGTTTGGTGTTTGTCACATTTAACAAATCAATCTAAAAAACCTCACACATACAATGAACACAGTGTGTTGTTGGGAAATAAAATGTTTATTAATCAAGTTCTTGCTTCACACCTCCAAAAATACATTTTATCCAAGGCAGAAATTTGGAAATTTTGGTGTAGACATTCAGTAATAGGTGAGTCGCAGCTGTTTGCCTGATTAAACGAAACAACACCTTTGTTGCACACCAAGGTCCTCCAGAATCACCCTGAGAATGGAGAAAGTTACAGGCTGTGAATGAAATTGAACTGCTACACTAAATGTGATTTGACCAGAATATACTAACCTGACAAAATCCTCCATGACCACCTGCGCACACCATCCTTGAGGTGGAGTACGTTTTCCCTCAGTACTTCTGACATGCTTTTTTGTCAGTAATTGTGACTTCCATCTCCATTAAGTTTAGCACTTGCTGTACCATTAAGACGCTTGTTTGGAGTTCCTCTGAGCCCTGCATTCATGCAGAGTTGAACAGAGTTCTCTCTAATTTAAATATATTCGTTCAAGTAACCTGTGTCGAGTGCATCCTTACAACACACAGCAGATTACAATTGGTCTTCATGTCCTTATCTTTCTTTGGTATGGAGATTCTGTTGACTTTGTTGCTCTTTTTGACCTTTATGTATACTGTAGCTACAGCAAGTAATTTAATCCTGAGAAAGTTCATAATGAAAACTGGATAACAAATTGTATTTTTATCGCCAAATTATACTTTTCAGGATAATGGGACAACTAGTTATGCGGGCTTTAGCAAATCATTAACTATGACTGCTCTGAAGCAGGAGAGTCTCAAGAGCAGCCAGGTTATCCTGGCATATTTTTCTGATTGATGTGTATGATGTATATTACAATGTTATGATGAACTATATGTCTTTCTCTACTGACGTTCTGAGTTGTTCAAAGCGTTTATAAGAATGTTGATTTTCAGAAGACAGCTATCTGACTCGGGAACATGGTTTGTGTAACACTGTGCAGCGTTTACCTCAGTAAGTTGACCGAGTGGATCTCTGAGTTGGTGTGAGTGAGTGGAGTTGGGGCTAATAAGCATATTCATGGAACCGTGTATACAAACCCGATTCCAAAAAAGTTGGGACACTGTACAAATTGTGAATAAAAAAGGAATGCAATAATTTACAAATCTCATAAACTTATATTTTATTCACAATAGAATATAGATAACATATCAGATGTTGAAAGTGAGACGTTTTGAAATGTCATGCCAAATATTGGCTCATTTTGGATTTCATGAGAGCTACACATTCCAAAAAAGTTGGGACAGGTAGCAATAAGAGGCTGGAAAAGTTAAATGTACATATAAGGAACAGCTGGAGGACCAATTTGCAACTTATTAGGTCAATTGGCAACATGATTGGGTATAAAAAGAGCCTCTCAGAGGGACAGTGTCTCTCAGAAGTCAAGATGGGCAGAGGATCACCAATTCCCCCAATGCTGCGGCGAAAAATAGTGGAGCAATATCAGAAAGGAATTTCTCAGAGAAAAATTGCAAAGAGTTTGAAGTTATCATCATCTACAGTGCATAATATCATCCAAAGATTCAGAGAATCTGGAACAATCTCTGTGCGTAAGGGTCAAGGCCGGAAAACCATACTGGATGCCCGTGATCTTCGGGCCCTTAGACGGCACTGCATCACATACAGGAATGCTACTGTAATGGAAATCACAATATGGGCTCAGGAATACTTCCAGAAAACATTGTCAGTGAACACAATCCACCGTGCCATTCGCCGTTGCCGGCTAAAACTCTATAGGTCAAAAAAGAACTGTGGACTGTGGCAAAGTGGAAAATTGTTCTGTGGTCAGACGAATCAAAATTTGAAGTTCTTTTTGGAAAACTGGGACGCCATGTCATCCGGACTAAAGAGGACAAGGACAACCCAAGTTGTTATCAGCACTCAGTTCAGAAGCCTGCATCTCTGATGGTATGGGGTTGCATGAGTACGTGTGGCATGGGCAGCTTACACATCTGGAAAGGCACCATCAATGCTGAAAGGTATATCCAAGTTATAGAGCAACATATGCTCCCATCCGGACATCGTCTCTTTCAGGGAAGACCTTGCATTTTCCAACATGACAATGCCAGACCACATACTGCATCAATTACAACATCATGGCTGCGTAGAAGAAGGATCCGGGTACTGAAATGGCCAGCCTGCAGTCCAGATCTTTCACTCATAGAAAACATTTGGCGCATCATAAAGAGGAAGATGCGACAAAGAAGACCTAAGACAGTTGAGCAACTAGAAGCCTGTATTAGACAAGAATGGGACAACATTCCTATTCCTAAACTTGAGCAACTTGTCTCCTCAGTCCTCAGACGTTTGCAGACTGTTATAAAAAGAAGAGGGGATGCCACACAGTGGTAAACATGGCCTTGTCCCAACTTTTTTGAGATGTGTTGATGCCATGAAATTTAAAATCAACTTATTTTCCCTTAAAATGATACATTTTCTCAGTTTAAACATTTGATATCTCATCTATGTTGTATTCTGGATAAAATATTGAAATTTGAAACTTCCACATCATTGCATTCTGTTTTTATTCACAATATGTACAGTATAAAATATGTCATTTTATAGTATTAATGTGTTCAACACTCTTACATCATAATTGAATTGCAATTGTAACGTCATCAAAATACATTTGAATTTTATGCTGAGAGCCCAAGTGGGAAAAAAAGTACACATGCATAATGTATTTAAAGTGCTATATTTTTGCGAACTAATTTTGTACATAATACACTAAAAATGAGCTGAAGAAACTGTCTCCATCCACATACATCCATCATAAACATATTCCACATGCGTTATCAATGCTGTCATGAATTCACACACCACTGTGTAATTTAATACACAAACTTGAAACAGAAGATGTTACCCTTTCCTCATCCCCTGCATTGTTGGGCTTTTTTTTTCCAACATGACAATGAGGATATTTATTCTCCCAAGGTGAAATTTGTCATAAACTTGTACACTCCGTGCCAAGAAGGGTCAGAGCAGTATATTCATAATTATGGAGGGCATACTAAGTACTAGAATATTATATATTTGTTTAATTAAATCTAGGGTGTTAATTTAATTGGCTAATTTACTTATTTTATGGCTATTAATGGCATATATTTCTCAGTTTTTATTACGTATATGTTTAATACATTTCAGTTTTGCCATCTTTCCATGAATTGTATTAGTGATCATAAAGAAAATACATCTTTTGTATTTGTTCAGAGGGGGTGTACTCATTTATGCTGTGCACTGTATAATGTGCCACAAATACATTTACTTATAATAAAGTATATCAATTGTGCTTAAGTATACTATTTTTTCACTAGAATAGATCTCTAAGACTTGCCAAATTTTTAAATAACTTTTGTAGGAAGATTTTACAAAGCTCTTTATTTTACAACTCAAATCCTGAAAGATTTACCAGGCTTTAGTTAAAAGCAGCACAGTTTATGATATCATTACTGTATTGAAATATGTTTTTGGGTTCAGACATACTGTAATTTTAATCAACAGTTTTGGGTATTTCAGTTTTTCACATTCAAAGAGATATGAGTCTACAGGCATGACTGGAAAGTGAAGGTGTTGTCTAAATTATATATGGTTGTGACAATGAGAACACTTTGACTATAATTGATGCTTGCCATGTGATACTTTTATTGAAAGAAGGTTTATGGAAGAATTCAAGAATAACATTTCTTACTTCTTTAGTTTCCAAGAAGTCACTATACATTTCCAACTACTGTACGGATCCATTGTATATATGCTGAAATCTTAGTATACACATTAGGAAGCTTAGGTGAATTACAGTGACCACGTTGACCGAAAGCTGTGACGCCAACAGCAGTGTTTCCACAAACCAAAGGACCTCCTGAATCCCCCTGTTAAGAAACACAGATCAACACATCAGTAGTGAAACCAGTTCATACATTACCATAAAGTCTGTGAATCAGTCTGTCATCTTTTGAACGTACATTGCAGGTTCCACCATCGCCATATACACAGATCATCTGTGAGACTGAGTATATCGCTCCCCATCTATTTCTGCATTCTGTGTTATTCATTATAGTCACTTCTGCCTCCATTAGAACATTGCTCACTGAGCCATCAGTCAGTCTTCCCCAGCCGGCAACACTACAGGCAGTATCTGCTTTGACGTCTTCTCTTTCCTTTGGTAATGGGATCACTCCAACCTTGTTGTTTAGATTGACTTTTTTCTCTAGCTATAATTAAAAAATACAGCCATTATTAATAAACAATGTTTTATGAGACTGAAATTTGTTAGGTTATACTGTTGTTTTTGAGGTTATTACAGAAGCTGAAAAGGCAAAGTGGAGATTTTAAATTTTTTTTTTTTTTTTTTTTGCCTCTTTATTTAATGCTGTGCATAATTTTTCAGGGTTTTTTTTTTGCCTTTTTTTGCCCATTTTTTGTTGCTAAACAGAGCAATAAATCAATAATGTAGAAAACAGACTCAAAGAGGCACTTGGCCATGTACAGAGAAATGATTAAATCCCTTCAGTATTTTTTAAAGCAAGAAATTCAAACATAGTGGTTTGTGCTACTGTTTCCTGACTGATATTATTTTGAAAAATGTAATATATATGACAGGTTGTTACCTTCAAAAGCATGATGTCGTCAGCATATTTTTTAGGATTGGATTTATATTTTGGATGAGGGATGTAGGACTTCACTCTGATGTGATCTGAACTCTTGCTGTCCCTTAAGTCATGAGCTCCAACAACAACCATCAGAATATTACGTCTGTTGAAAGAGTGTATTGGAAATGGTTATGTATGTCATAACTGATATACAGGGTGCACTTCAGTCAGTCAAAAGTAATTTTAACTTAACATTGCAGATCACACTAAACAATCTTTTACCCGTTCCAGCAATGTGCAGCAGTCAGGACAAACTGATCAGAAATTAGGAATCCACCACATTTATGGTCCCCACACGCCTGAATAGAAACCATGTAAGGTCTGCAGTGTGGTTTGGCTTCTTTTCCATTCACTATACCCACATTCACATGAGCTGAGAGAGAGATAGTGCTCTTAGTCAACTTATTCAGCACATACCAATTAAACACTTGTAAAAGTCATCGTAATATGCTGGTAAATAATCAGTCTCACCAGTGAAGGTCAGGTGTGGCAGCAGAGAGGTCAACAGGAGCAGAGAGATGATGATGGTCATGATGAAGATGATCAGTGAGCTCTCACTGGCTAAACATGGTATAAATATACTTCAAAGATGGGTGGAGCCACTAAGCTGACTTACTTACTTCTTTTTTTAATATTGTAGTATGATCAACACGATTAGAAGTATTGTTCTTGTTAGTCCTTGTGGTTTCACTGAAGCCACAGATGGTTTGGATGATAAGATTAAGACTGTAAGCATGCATTTTGAATATTTTACAGTTCATAACCGGATATATGATTAACTGATATAATGTTAGTATACAAACTTATTTGAACTACAAAATGTGCTTTGCACCTTTAAAAAAATCATAACAAAGATGGTAAAATAGAAGGCAACATGAAAATGTGAAGCATGAACCACAGCAAACACTTATGTACACAGTTATATCAGCCACAACATTAAGACAACCTGTCTAATATCCTCCTCATGACTTTACTAGCAGATTCTTTAACTCCTCCAAGTTGTAAGGTGGGGCCCCTATGGGTCGGTTTTGTTGGTCCTACACATCCCATACATTTTCAATTGGATTGAGATCTGGGGAATTAGGAGGCCAAGGCAACACCTTGAACTCTTTATGTTCCTCAAACCATTCCTGAACAATTTTTTTGCAGTATGGCATGGTGCATTATGTCAGTTCACCTTCCTTGCACCACGTTTGGTAAGTACTAACCACTGCATCCTGGGCAATCCACCACAAAGCTTGCCATTTTGGAGATGATCTGAACCAGTCATCTAGTCATCACTATTTGGCCTTTATCAAAGTCACTCAGATCTTTTCACTTTCCCATTTTTCCTGCTTCCAACTCATGAAAGTTAAGAACTGATTGTTCAGTTTCTGCCTAATATACCCTTGACCGGTGCCACTATAAGTATATAATCAATGTTATACATTCAGCTTTAATGTTGTGGTTGATCAGTGTATATTCATGGTGTAAACCTCTTTCATACTTTTAGTGGAAAATTGTGTAGCCTAGTACAAATGTTGACTGAGATACACTACAATTGTTCCTCTTCACATTGGAAAAGCATTGTTCTTATTAATCCTTGTGGTTTCACTGAAGCCACAGATGGTTTGGATGATAAGAATTAAGAATGTAAGCATGCATTTTGAATATTTTACAGTTCATAACCGTATATATCATTAACTGATATAATGTTAGTATACAAACTTATTTGAACTACAAAATGTGCTTTGCACCTTTTAAAAAAAACATAACAAAGATGGTAAAATAGAAGGTAACATGAAAATGTAAAGTTCATCGAAATTGGCTTTCATGAACCACAGCAAACACTTAACATGTCCAGGTATATACACTAATCAGCCACAATAATGTCTAATATCATGTAGGTCCCCCTCGTGACTTTAGCAGCAGATCCTTAAACTTCTGCAAGTTATAAGGTGGGGCCTCCATGGATTTTTTTATTTTTATTTTTATTTTTTTTTGGTCCCGCACATCCCATAAATTTTCAATTGGATAAAAATCTTGGTAAATTGGAGGCCAAGGCAACATCTTAATCTCTTTATGTTTCTCAAACCATTCCTGAACTTTTTTTGCAGTATGGCTTGGGAGGGTTACTTTACAAATGTATTCTGTTACAGTTACAAATTACTTCATAAAAAAAGTATTCAGTAACGAAATCCAAGTACCACAATATGAAAGTAATGTAATCTGATTACTTTTGGATTACTTCAAGGATTCAATCTGCATCTGAGGAGATTGTAGACGGGTGCTACTTGCGCATGCACCAGCGGGTGGCTCACGTGAGTCATCACTGGCAACAGAACCAGGAAATACTGTATAATCAAGCAGCGCTTAATATGTGTTTTTATTTCAAAATAATGATTTATTTAGTTTTAAATGAAACGATTGTAATCCTGATAGTATCCCCCCTTTTTTTTTCAAAATGTAACTGTAATCTGATTACTATGTTTTTTTGACGTAACTGTAACGAATTACAGTTACTGGATTTTTGTATCCTGATTACATAACGCCGTTACATGTATTCCGTTACTCCCCAACTTTGGGCATGGTGCATTATGCTGCTGAAAGAGGCCAGTGCCATCAGGGAACACTATTGGCATGAAGGGGTGTCTGTGGTCTGCAACAATCTTTAGGCAATGGTACGTGTCAAAGTAACTGCCCAGAGCATAACACTTATTTTGTAGACTTTGAGCTCAAACTAAAGAAGCTAAATTTATCATGCTGTATGTATGAATTTTATTCCTAATCTTGACCAACAGTTTTGAGGTTTTCAGTCTTTCCCCATTCAAATAGATATGAGCCACACTTGCAGGAATGAACATTGAGGGTGTAACCAAGATGGCCACCAAATGAACTAATGTGAAATGACTTTTGTTCCCCCCATGTAATATTGTAATTATATATGGTTGTGACAATGAAGAAACTTTGAATGATTGATCCTTGCCATGTGATACTCTATTGTAAAATATACGGAAGAATTCAAGAAATTTCTAATGCGAGACAGAAAAGAAAAGCCCGTTTCCACCTGGTTGGTATTAAGATTAGTGATGGGAGAAATTAGGCTTTTCAAAGCTTCAATCAATTTGAGCTAAGAACTAAGCGTTCGAAACACCACACGCTGGTGACACCTGCTGGTCAGAACTGTGTAAATGCAACAAAAACTCAGCCTAAACATGCATAAAAAACATCTTTTATAAACCCATCGCAAATATTTTATTGAAAGTGAAATCTATCAAATGTAATTAACTAATCATCTGATAATATTAAATATTAAATGTCGGTATAATATGTGTTCTTTTATCAATTTCCAGGACTTGTTTGTTTTGTTTGTTTCAGCTAAGCAGGCCAATAAGAGACTATTTATCACTGCATCACACCACCCCCTACTGTCTCGTCTAGTACAACAACCCCCCTAAAGCAGCCAGATGAAATAAAAAACAAAACATATAAACTATACCATATTCACATAGGAAAATCAAAACAAAACACATACAACTGTACATGAACTCTGAACACTGGGAAAAACAGTGTTCTAATCAGCTCCCACATAATTACATGTTCAATACACCTACATTCATACACCATTAAATATACAAATCACATTTAGACCATACATTACAATTAGTTAGCCTTATACATAAAAATAAACAAATTAATAAAAACACCTACCTAAATTTACGGTCAGGAGCTGCTACTGGTTAGAATGTTGGAAAAATACCAAAATGTCAGTCTCATGTAACTGATCAATCACGTCAAAGTTACATTTACCTCAGGAAAAACATTTAATGACCATAGCATGTTAGCAAAACAATGAACTAGCTATTGGCTAAATATACACTATATTACATATTTATATATTTTTACTCATATCATTAAAATATTATAACGTTATTAGTATAAAACCCAGATTATATTCATCTGAGTTGATAATTTTAACCTTTAATATAGGGCCACGTTCATACAGCAGCAGAATACGGTCAGTCCTGTATTTGCGTCATCTTAAGGTGTCATCTCACTGTTCTCCACCGGAGCGGCTCCCGTCAGTTTTGTGTTTCTTTTCCAAATTCAAAAGCCGTGTCATGCGCGTGACGTCGCAAAGGCGAGTGCAACGGTTAAACACTCCGGCTATAGCGTTTACATGCTGCTGTTGGTTAATGAAGTTTGAATGGATACACTCGCGGTTCAATTGGTCTCGTGTCATGTCAAAAGTGATGAGACTTTTCAGTTTTATGGACGTCGCCATCTTTAATATTACGTTGGTCACATCGTTATGGTTACTAGTAAGAGAATACGGGCTTGACTCTCGTTGCACGTTCATACAGAGTTCCAGACACTACTGTAAGTTGCTGTGTGAACGGGACATTTCGAGACTCACACCTGTAAGTAAATGCGGTTGTCAGTCCCTAAAACGTACAGTGTGAACGTAACCTAGAGATTTAACCAGATCGAATCTTTTGTTTCAAATCAGTGGTTTGGAGCGCGTATCAAACTGCCAATGTCACGTGATTTCAGTAAACGAGACATTGTTAATTGATAAGTGTTTCGAAATTTCAGTGGGTCACCACTGGGGGGCGTGACTTTGGCAGTTTGATACATGCTCCGAACCACTAATTCGAAATAAAAGATTTGTGAAGCTTCATGAAGCAGTGTTTTGAAATCGCCCATCACTAGATAATGTTATATAATAGTGCTGGGCGGTTTGACCAAAAATCTCTTATCAAGTTTTTTTTTTAAGATTCTGGCAGTTTCACGGTATATCACGTTTTTTTTTAACTGGACCTTTTTTTTTCTTTTTTTTTTGGCCATATTTTACTGTCAGGAGTACAGGGAATATATTATTAATATTGTAAGGACAAATAAAAATGTATTAAAAATATGTAATCAAATCAATTCATAAAAATAACAATTTAGTGTCAAATGTAATCAAATTAATTTAATTATTTAATTTAATTAATAATATTAATAAGTAGGCTACATTTTTACTGAGCAATTTCTGCAATTTCAATGAAGACCTTTAAGTTTGTGTTTTAATAAACGGTGTTATTATTATTATCTCTATTAATCGAAGTACACTCGATTGTTATCTCCGTTATTTCAAGTTATACCGAACTTTTATTTTGACAGGGTCGTGAAGACGTTTGACTTCCTGTGTATATGATACGACAAATGTCGATAGTTTTATCAAATTAAACGGTGAAATGTTCATAAAGTGACTCTAAGAGCAGCTCTGCAGATGAAGTTCATGTGTTCATGTACAGTGAGTGAGACAGCAGACACTGAAATCATCGCGGCATTGTTGTGTTATAAAGTTGTTTCCATTAGTGTAAGAAGGGTATGCAGTTAATAGAAGTCTGCACTCTACATAGCGCTTCATGGCCATTGAATAGATACAGCAGCTGTTTCAGCTACGCACCGGTATGGCGGTTTTTGAAAAATACATATCGGTCTCGAAATAAGTTGTTTACACATGACGTCATTGCTGCACGCGAAATTCGGCTGGAGGCAAGGAGTGATTTTTCTATATAGGAATCGTATCACAAACTCAAAATTCCTTTGTTTTGCGTCATTTATGGTTGCTCAAATCTATCAAACCGAGAAACCACAATGAGCGTTTATCGTTTACGTAACTTATATCGTTTTTTAACTTTAAAAGTTGTCACCTTCAATAGCGTTTTGCGTCTGCCGATACTGAAATGAATATGGATACCTGCTTACATTTTTTGTTTTCGACTTGGTTAAATATTCACATTCTTCATGGTATCGTTTGCAGGGAAGAGACGATATTTTATCCCGTTGCATAATCATTTGGTGTTTTCACTTCAGTTTTGTAGAATTCCGTTCACAATGTTGATCTGGTTACCGTGAAAACAGTGTCACGTGCTCCTGCTTCAGCCATCATATGGTAGAAAATGTCCAAATAAAAAAATGTGTTCAACAAGCCGACAAAAGTCGCTCCATTTCTTTGTTGGAAGGGTGTAAATGTAATTGTAGTTTTAATGTTTTCTTTGTAAATATACACCTTCCCATATGACCATGGAGGAGAATCGGAGGGGCATTCAGCGGACAGACACCCTTTATTACAGTCTATAACAGACACCGACACACTGTTTTTTATTTTATTTTTTTATTTTTTATTTCAACAAATGACAACCAAAATCAAACCCATAGAAGCTTGTGGACAGTTTTGAAGTGGCTGCGTGCAAGTTAAACTCATCACAAGCCGAGTGAGCGTCATACACGCAAATGTTAATTATTAAACCAAACAAAATACAACACTTTCAAAAACACTCAGCAATGTGATTATTTTATTGATAGGGAGTGGGTTCAATCAGTGACATTATTAGATTTGCTATACAGCGTCTCCCTGTCACCACCTCACCTTAGTGTTTTTACACGAAAAGGCGAAAATTGTATTACAATCCAGTTTTTTCCCTGAACGATGATGTGAGCTCCTGCTGCAATTCTTGATTCAGCATAAATGACCTACAATGGCGACATTTTTCACAATCACAACAGAAAATCAAAAATACTGCCCTTAACGTCACTAATAGAAAGGCAGCGCGATATAAACAAACCCAGACTAGAACTGAACGCGGCATGACGGCAGCTTCACATTCTCTATCTAACGTTACCTCCTCGATGGCAGTCAAGTCTTTCAATTCAGTAGAAAAATCGTTCCTCTTCATAACATAAGATTCACGTCCAAAATATGTTGTACTTTTCTGCTTATACCTTTCTAAACCAGCACAGTACGGACTTTTCCCCATCTCTTCCATTCTAATTTTCACTGCTTGCCCTCCACATTAATTTCGCGCGTCACCAGAACCACGTGATTGCAAAATACCTATTGAAACCGGTATACTATATGAACCGGTATACCGCCCAGCACTATTATAGAAGTCGTTATTTTGTTTTTTTGCCGCACAAAAAGTATTCTCATCGCTTTATAAGGTTTGAACCACTGTAGTCACATGAACTGTTTTAAATACGTCTTTAGTAGCTTTCTGGGCATTGAAAGTATTAATTGTCTTGCTGGCAATGGAGGCCTCACTGAGCCATCGGATTTTATCAAAAATATCTTAATTTGTGTTCTGAAGATGAACAAAGGTCTTACGGGTGTGGAACGACATGAGGGTGAGTGAACAATGACAGAACTTTTACACAACAACAATAAATTAAACAACAATAAAGCAAAAACAACAACTAGCAAAACACACACACACACAAAAGGCACAGATCAATTCAGATATCTACAGACTAAAGCCGGGCACATATTTAAATTAATTTAGCTGAAACATTCTGAGACTGTGCTCAACACACAGTGATTGTTTCCTTTGACTGAAGCAGATTTAAATACTTACACATGGAATTTGAACACCTACTGTAATCGCCGACTGAACGCAACTGGCTCTGACTGGACGCGTTTGAGCGTGATCAGTCGTAAGTATCAATTTACATCCATAATCGGCCTTACAATTGTTAAGTGTGTGCATGGCTTAAGAAGAGTAAGAAAATAGTCATACAAGAAGCAAATCATTATATAAAAAGGGGTAATTTAAGAAAAACAGTAAATGATTAAATGACTAATGGTTTGGTAGTAATAAAATGTGGGTGGAAATACGTTGCGAATCAAGATATTTTATCTCTTTCAGCCTCATTATATTACTAAAATCTGAGTTTGAGATAAAGGATATAAAGGGTTTCCAAATATTCTCAAATAAGGACAATTTATTAAAATGTGGGCCCCCCACAGGAAACCAAGCCTGCTGAGGATCGAAACCATCTTTCCACTGAAAAGTGTTTGGTGTTTGTCACATCTGACAAATCAGTCTCCAAAAAATCCACACATACAATCAACAGAGTGTGTTGTTAGGAAATAAAATGTTTATTAGTCAAGTTCTTGCTTCACACCTCCAAAAATACATTTTATCCAAGGCAGAAATTTGGAAATTTTGGTGTCAGAATCACCATGAGAATGGAGAAATTTTGAACTGCTACACTATTTGTGATTTGACCAGAATATACTTTGTACCTGACAAAATCCTCCACAACCACTTGCGCACACCATCCTTGAGGTGGAGTACGTTTTCCCTCAGTACTTCTGACATGCTTTTTTATGAGTAATTGTGACTTCCTGTAGGCGCACAATTGTCCAATTTTAAAGATCTTTGTTTTTGACGTGTTTGGATCTGGAATAGATAAAATGTCCATACCTTAGAAAATTAAAGTTGGATATTCCAATCTGTTTATTGTCACTTTTCTCAATTCAAACAGCAACAAACAATAAAGAAAACAAAAACTCTATTCAAGTCCCTTACGATGACGACGATCAAAAAGCTTGTTTGACCTTCTTCGTGCCCTCACCTTGTGTTAGTGATTAGACAACATAAATACATTAAGCGCCCTCTAGTGGCGTGAAAGAAAAAACTATATAAACTGAAACAAATGGCTCCTACACTTCCATCTCCATAAGTTTAGCACTCGCTGTACCATTGGTGTTCCCTTAAGACGCTTGTTTGGAGTTCCTCTGAGCCCTGCATTCATGCAGAGTTGAACAGAGTTCTCTCTAATTTAAATATATTCGATCAAGTAACCTGTGTCGAGTGCATCCTTACAACACACAGCAGATTACAATTGGTCTTCATGTCCTTATCTTTCTTTAGTATGGAGATTCAGTTGACTTTGTTGACTTTTTGACCTTTATGTATACTGTAGCTACAGCAAGTAATTTAATCCTGAGAAAGTTCATAATGAAAACTGGATAACAAATTTTATTTTTATCGCCAAATTATACTTTACAGGATAATGGGACAACTAGTTATGCTAGTATTTTATAATTTAAGTATAATTACTTAAAGTCCCCCTGTGGTGAAAATCAAGTTTTTAATGTTGTTTAGATGTCTATGTGGTGTTTGTAATATGCTTTAAGACAAACCATGTGCAAATTCATAAGTCAACACCATTGCTGAGAATTTTCTCTTTAAAACTGCAGTGATCTAAAGTTTGAAATCGCTGGTGTTTCTTACATCACAAACTACCTTGTAACCAATCACGTCAACGTGCCAGCGGGCTTTAGCAAATCATTAACTATGACTGCTCTGAAGCAGGAGAGTCTCAAGAGCAGCCAGGTTATGATGTATATTACGATGTTATGATGAACTATATGTCTTTCTCTACTGACGTTCTGAGTTGTTCAAAGCGTTTATAAGAATGTTGATTTTCAGAAGGCAGCTATCTGACTCGGAAACATAGTTCGTGTAACATTGTGCAGCGTTTACCTCAGTAAGTTGACCGAGTGGATCTCTGAGTTGGTGTGAGCGAGCGGAGGTGGGGCTAATAAGCATATTCATGGAACCGTGTATACTAAATGAAGCAGGGGCGTAGAGTTACATTCAAGCTATTTTAAGGCATGAAGATTTTTTCTCATAGGAAAAAACATCTTAATATGTCATTTTGGTGATCAAAGATGAGTTTTAAGGGATAAAATTATTGACTACAGGGGGGACTTTAATACAGAGCCCCGGACATGACATGCAAGAAAAAAATAGTAGGCTAAATCGTGCGCGCGATTTACTCATTTGTTCCCTCGATTTACTAAAACGTGAGCACGATTTACTATTTCGTTCCCTCAATTTATGGCATATCTCAAATAAAAATTTTTTTTCCATAATTTAAACCAAACTCAAACAAACAAGCACACTAAATCTATTGTTTACAATCCCAATTCAAATCACATCCATATGTGCTTTTCTGATCTTAGGCTGACTCTGACTGGTCAGATCAGGTTTCAAGTATGTAATGACACTTGTGTCATTACTATGGCAAACATCACTGAATTAATGTATTTTATCACATGCCAAATGAACAGTCAGTCCTATAAATCAGATTTGAAACCAAATTGGATTTGTGTGCAGTGAACAAAGCCTAGGGGATTAGGACATTCAGGATACTTTTCTCTTCCTTGAAATTTTTAGTACATGGTTAAGAAATGTCACACTGGTTTGGATTTGTTTATGTTCATGTCTTTTATTTTGAAAATCTTAGTCATGTTTCCTGGTTTCTTGTCATGTGACTTGCCCTCATGTGATCATGTCTTCCCTTGTCTTATGTACTGATTGGTTAATTGTCTTGATTGTTCACAGATGTTTCTTGTGTCATTATTCTTTTTTGTGTAAATAACCCTCATGTGTCCATTGTTTCTTGTTTAGCTTTGTCCCTGTAACTTCTGTTTGGTGAGTTTAAGTCAAGTTAAGTCCAGGTTTGTGTTCGTAGTTTTATCATGTTAAGTCTTTGCTTCTTTTTGTATTTGGCTCACACTTTGGTTAAATAAACTGCACTTGGGTTCAGTACATAACACACCACTACACTCAGTGGACTAACGTTACAAGAACACAATCTGCTAAACCTAGCGGAGTCATTTTCCTGAAGTAGCTTGGTGTCATTTAGACTTTCTGACTCATAACCAGGGTGGATGTGGTAGAACTTGTTATTCATGCAGCTAAAAAAATCATTGTGATCAAGAGCTCCAACCACAACTATTAGTTTCTCAAGGAAACATGCACTTCTGTGGTAAATAAGGACTGTTCAAAACTGAGTTTTGCATTTTAGGCCTGACCTATAACAATATGCATTTACAACCATATTATTGTATTAACACTTTGACATTTCCATTGTAAAGTAACAAATGATTAGCTCAACTTTAGGATTAGTTTAAGTAAAAATACATTTTGGGTTCAAACTATAATTGGCAGACTCGCTAGAAGATGTGTGCCCACTAGGTTGGGTACTATCTGTGTCATTTCAAAAGTAGTTACACCAACTGAAGGCTCTTTTGTAGGAGTCTGGTCTCTGTAATGGCCCGTTGCACTTTGAAATGTGGACTGCAGCCCTTTGTGCTGTCAAAGTATTATGAATTATTAAACAAATTATTAAAATGATCCTGACCAATCCTTAAATTACAAAAAAAGTTAAAATGTCAAATAAATTCAGAAACGTTAACTGCGTGAAAAGTAACTACATAAAATGTATTAAAATAATTTTAATTCATGTGTCACATTTAAATCAACAGCGTAATGTGAGACCGTCAAACCGCAAAATCATTTCCTTCATTTTACATCAGGAGCAGTTGTGCAGTACATTGAGAGTTGAAGCAGTCCTTAAATGTAGAGATGCACCGATATTAAATTTCTCTGCCGATACCGATAGCCGATTATTCAGAATGATATCGGCCAATGCCGATACCGATATTTGGTTTTTCTTAAACCAAAAATCAACATACCTTTGATGTTCATTCATGTTTTTCGAGATATAACTATTGAAGAGGAAGAAAAGACTCGCGCTCCGCACTGCTGCCTGAACTGAGGGATTACAGCGATCTGACACGTCACGTTTAAGAGTGCCAAAATGCCATTTATTGTTTGAATTTCATGATAAAATGTACAGAATTTGAAAACTGAAACTTTTATTCTTATCAGAAGTAACAAAGCACAAAGCTTTTTGCGATTATTGGATGGGAGGCGCTACAAATAATATTTGATGTAGGGAAAAAAACGCAGACCTGGCAACCCTGGCTTGAACTACGGGTGATGCATAGGGTCAAAAAGAGCCTGCTTTAACGTCAGTGTTTTTAAACTGTTAATGCCTTAAAATTCAATACGAGTGATTTTCTTCACACACAGTATGTATGAGTTGCAGTCTGACACGTTTTCCCATACCCTTTTGATTGACAGGATATAATCGGCCCTGTACATCTGCAGTTTTTAAACAATCGGCCGATGGCCGATAGTGATAATAATAGCTTTTATCTGCCGATACTGATTGTTGGCCGATACATCGGTGCATCTCTACTTAAATCCAAACAATTTGTGCTGTCACAGATGGAAAAATCTATTATCTTATAGTAGCTAGTACTTGTAACAGTATAGAAAGAACACGAAGTTACCCCATTTTGCATTGTGTATCCGCGTGGTAAACCGCAACTGGTAAACCAAGTGCGCTTGTGTGGCAGCGACCTGGGTTCGAATCCAGTCCGTAGTGTTTCCTACATTCAATGTACATATATCTGTTTCCAATGTCTCACTGATGTTCTCCAGATAAGTGAGTTTATAAGCCAGTATTTACTCCTTGTCTTTGTGTTCCCTCGTTTATATGTGAGAACTTACCTTTGTTGAGTGTGTGTATTTCCATCCATCCTCCATCCATCCACGAGATCACCACCTGTACGATAAAGACTATTTTCAGTGTCACATCATCATCCAGCAAGTCTAACTGTCCAGTTTTCTTACCTGCATTCCTGTTTACTCTGCTGTCTGGAAGGCGGTATGGCAGAAGCTAGATATTTTACTTGTTGAATGTTGATTTATTTATTTATTTATTTATTTTTTACACAAATGCATCGCTTCACTTCAGAAGGCCTTTATTAACCCCCAATTTAACACACTTTAAGTAAACCAATGTACAGTGCACAGCATAAATGAGTACACCCCCTCTGAAACTTCTGAAAGTCAGCAATTACTCAATTACTTAGAAGACATGTTAGGGTTCTTTAGAGATATAATGTTCCAGCAAGTCTGCTTAATCAGTTACCAAAGAAGCATGTCAAAATTATTCAGGAAAATAAGATTTTATTATCAAGGTGATAAAATGTTGTGTAGCAAAAATAAGTACACCCTCCTAAAAGTTACTAAATAAAATGAAATAAAAATGTTCTGGTGTAAGTTTAAGGCAGTGTTTGATCAACATGTAAGTATGTTGAACCAAAACATTTAAAGAGAAGTAATTAAAAGTGTTATATAGCCCACTGAAACATTCTCAGACTTAATGCTGACAACAATGAAACCACTTGGGAGAGAACTGTCAGGAGACTTATTTCTCAGCACAAAAGAGGACAGTGGTACAAGAGGATTACCAAATCATTGTTTTAAGTGTGAAAATATAGCAAAAGTTACACAGAAATTCAAAAACAATGGTCTTGTGACAAGGCCCCTGAAATAATCAGGCCTTCATTTTAAGCTTTCATTTAGTGATGAGGGATTTTTTGCTAGACAAAGAGCAGGAGAAATACCAAACAAGTGTCTCAGTGCCAGCAAAAGCTATGAAAAGAGTGAGTTCTGGGAATCAATACTCTGGTCTCATGAGACCAAATCAATCGTTTTGAATCTAACAGCATCCAAAATGTTATGGTGTTGCTAGAGGAAGAGTACAGTGAGAAGTGCCTGGTTCCCACAGGTAGTTCAGTGGTAGTAAAGCTCTTATACAGGGATTGTTTTATGGTGCGTCTCTAAACACCTTTACCTTATTCTTTATTATTTTCAGGTTAGGTAAGTAAGTCAAATCTGATCTAATTTATAAGCATTTTAAGATACTTACAATCAGACAGAAGACTTCTCCGTGGTCTGTTCAGGCTCAACGACTTAATGCCACATGAGGCCAAGTTTAGTTATAAAGTTCTAAGTTCATTTATTTATTTCAATAGTATTTCTAACATTATATATATTCTACAAACATTCTATACAAGTAATAAATAAAGTATAAATATCAATAGGCAATATCAGCGATGGAGGCATCATCAGCGTTGGTTCTGCCGTCGGAGAAGCAGCTTCCGCTGTCCTTTTCACGTCACAGCCTTTTATAGACTATCTGACCTCTTGAGGTCCTCTTTGGAATTCCCCTCGTCTATATAAAGGCCTTGTCTTTTTGTTCTCGGACTCTTCTCCTCTGCTGTGTCCTGCGCTTCATCTTCAAGACATCCTTCAACTGTAATAACTACCTTTCTTACTAAAACATGTTATGTCCTTACTATTCTACTAGCATGCTTTATTAAAATCTTAAAACAGTTGTCTTGTCTTTTTAATGAGCTATTATCTTATTAAACACTTTTACAAAAACCAGTTGTCTTGTTTTCCTTAATAAACAGTTATCATAAACAAGTTATCTTTTCTCTTTATACACTTGTCATAAACAAGTTATCATACATTTTTTATATAAAATGTCATCTCTTATAACTCTCTTTTCTCACTGTTTTCACACAGACAAGTTATCATACATGTCTTTTCCTCCAAGATATCCCTTTTACATTTTTTTTATATAAAAAAGCTATCACTTGTTTTTCTCTATAAACCAAACATCTGTTTTTTCTTTGTCTTCAAATCTTAGTTGTTTCTCATTATTATTCTTTATAAGCAGAAGTACAACTAGCACAGAAAAGTTGCATTTCCTAATGAAGCATGGTGTGGCTGAGAACAACAGGATGTATGAGAGCTGAAGGTGTGAGGGAGTTGTGCTTTATCAATGCTGTCATGAATTCACACACCACTGTGTAATTTAATACACAAACTTGAAACAGAAGATGTGACCCTTTCCTCATTCCCTGCATTGCTGGGCATTTTTTTCAACATGACAATGAAGATCTGCATTCTCCCAAGGTGAAAAAGCTTCTGTGGACATGTATTGCACTCTATCTATCTATCTATCTATCTATCTATCTATCTATCTATCAAACTAAATCCATCTATCTATCTCATAGCAACCAAACCACCTAGAACACCGTGGCAACCGCCTAGCAACCACACAAATCACCCTGGCAACTTCCTAGCAACCAGCCCAATTACCCTAGCAACCACATAGCAACACCCTAGCAATCACCCAGGACACCTTAGCAACCCCATAGCAACACCTTAGCAACCACCCCGAGTACCCTAGCAACCGCATAGCAACACCTAAGCAACCACCCTGAGTACCTTAGCAACCGCATAGCAACACCTTAGCAACTACCCAGAGTACCCTAGCAACCGCATAGCAATATCCTAGCAACCAGCCCGAGTACCCTAGCAACTGCATAGCAACACCTTAGCAACCACCCCGAGTACCTTAGCAACCGCATAGCAACACTTTAGCAATCACCCCGAGTACCCTAGCAACCGCATAGCAACATCCTAGCAACCAGCCCGAGTACCCTAGCATCCGCATAGCAACACCTTAGCAACCACCCCGAGTACCCTAGCAACCGCATAGCAACATCCTAGCAACCAGCCCGAGTACTCTAGCATCCGCATAGCAACTACCCCGATTACCCTAGCAACCACCCATAATACCTTAGCAATCACATAGCAACACCTTAGCAACCACCCTGAGTACCCTAGCAACACCTTAGCAACCATCCCAAGTACCCTAGCAACCACATAGCAACACCCTAGCAACAACCCCAAGTACCTTAGCAACTGCATAGAAAAATCCTAGCAACCAGCCCGAGTACTCTAGCATCCGCATAGCAACACCTTAGCAACTACCCCGATTACCCTAGCAACCACCCAGAATACCTTAGCAATCACATAGCAACACCTTAGCAACCACCCTGAGTACCCTAGCAACACCTTAGCAACCATCCCAAGTACCCTAGCAACCACATAGCAACACCCTAGCAACAACCCCAAGTACCTTAGCAACTGCATAGAAAAATTCTAGCAACCAGCCCGAGTACTCTAGCATCCGCATAGCAACACCTTAGCAACTACCCCGATTACCCTAGCAACCACCCAGAATACCTTAGCAATCACATAGCAACACCTTAGCAACCACCCTGAGTACCCTAGCAACACCTTAGCAACCATCCCAAGTACCCTAGCAACCATCCCAAGTACCCTAGCAACCACCCCAAGTACCTTAGCAACTGCATAGAAAAATCCTAGCAACAACATAAAACCCTTGCAACCACTCAGAGTACCCTAGCAACCACATAACAACAACCTAGCAACCACCTTGATTACCCTCTATCTATCTATCTATCTATCTATCTATCTATCTATCTATCTAAACTACTAAACTAAAACTGAAAACTTTCAAAAACTTTTCAAACTGCTTCAAACTTTGAAGAAGTACAACTAGCACAGAAAAGTTGCATTTCCTAATGAAGCAGGGTGTGGCTGATGTATGAGAGCTGAAGGTGTGAGGGAGTTGTGCTTTATCAATGCTGTCATGAATTCACACACCACTGTGTAATTTAATACACAAACTTGAAACAGAAGATGTGACCCTTTCCTCATTCCCTGCATTGTTGGGCATTTTTTTTCAACATGACAATGAAGATCTGCATTCTCCCAAGGTGAAAAAGCTTCTGTGGACATGTATTGCACTCAATCTTAACACTCTTGAGCACCTGTGGGGGATTCTGTAGAGACGAGCTGAGCAACACTCCCCATTAAAGATCAGGGCATTTAAGGAGCTCATCATCCAGGAGTTAAACAGGACAGATGTGACAATTTGTCATGAACTTGTACACTCCGTGCCAAGAAGGGTCAGAGCAGTATATTCAAAATTATGGAGGGCATACTAAGTGCTAGAATATTATACATTTGTTGAATTAAATCTAGGGTGTACTCATTTCTGCAATCCTTAATTTAAACAAAATTGGCTAATTTACTTATTTTATGGCTATTAATGACATATATTTCTTTATTATGTATATGTTTAATACATTTCAGTTTTGCCATCTTTCCATGAATTGTATTAGTGATAATAAAGAAAATACATCTTTTGTATTTGTTCAGAGGGGGTGTACTCATTTATGCCGTGCACTGTATAATGTGCCACAAATACATTTAGTTATAATAAAGTACATACAAATAAATTGATTAAGTACACTAGTTTTTCACTAGGATAGATCTCTAAGACTTTTTAAATAACTTTTGTAGGAAGATTTTACAAAGCTCTTTATTTTACAACTCAAATCCTGAAGGATTTACCAGGCTTTAGTTAAAAGCAGCACAGTTTATGATATCATTCCTGTTTTTAAAATATATTTTTGGGTTCAGATATGCTGTAATTTTGATCAACAGTTTTGGGTATTTCAGTTTTTCCCCATTCAAAGAGATATGAGTCTACAGGGATGACTGGAAAGTGAAGGTGTTGTCTAAATTATATATAGTTCTGACAATGAGAACACTTTGACTATAATTGATGCTCGCCATGTGATACTTTTATTGAAAGAAGGTTTATGGAATGATTCAAGAATAACATTTCTTCCTTCTTTAGTTTCCATGAAGTCACTATACATTTCCAACTACTTTCTGGATCCACTGAATATATGCTGAAATCTTAGTATACACATTAGGACGCTTAGGTGAATTACAGCGCCAGGCACCAAAAGATGTAACACCAACAGCAGTTTTTCCACAAACCAAAGGACCTCCTGAATCCCCCTGTTAAGAAACACAGATCAACACATCAGTAGTGAAACCAGTTCATACATTACCATAAAGTCTGTGAATCATCTTTTCTACATACTTGGCAGGATCCACCACAGCCATATGCACAGATCATCTGTGAGACTGAGTATAACGTTCCCCATCTCTTGCTACATTCTGTGTTATTCATTACGGACACTTTTGCCTCCATTAGAACATTGCTTCCTGGGCCATTAGCCTTCAGTCTTCCCCAGCCGGCAACACTAGAGGCAGTATCTGCTTTGACGTCTTCTCCGTCCTTTGGTAATGGGATCACTCCAACCTTGTTGTTTAGTTGGACTTTTTTCTCTAGCTGTAATTAAAAAATACAACCATTTTTAATAAACAGTCTGAAGTTTGTTGGAATATACTGTTTTTTTCGAGTGGAGTTTTTTCTTTTATTTGCCTCTTTATTTTATGCTGTGTATAATTTTTCAGGTTTCTGGCTTTTTTTTTTTTCTTTTTTTTTTTTTTGTTGCTAAACAGAGCAATAAATTAATAATGTAGAAAACAGACTCAAAGAGGCACTTGGCCATTTACACAGAAATGATTTAAATCCCTTCAGTAATTTTTAAAGCAAGAAATTGCAATATAAATTCAAACATAGTGGTTTGTGCTACTGTTTCCTGACTGGATATTATTTTAAAAAACTAAATATATTACAGGTTGTTACCTTCAAAAGCATGATGTCATCATCATTTCGATTAGGATTGGATTCATAGTTTGGATGAGGGATGTAGGACTTCACTCTGATGTGATCTGAACTCTTGCTGTCCCTTAAGTCATGAGCACCAACAACAACCGTCAGAATATTACGTCTGTTGAAAGAGTGTATTGGAAATGGTCATTTATGTCATAACTGATATACAGGGTGCACTTCAGACATTATCAATCAAAAGTAATTTTAACTCAACATTGCAGTTCACACTAAACAAGCTCTTACCCGGTCCAGCAATGTGCAGCAGTCAGGACAAACTGATCAGAAATGAGGAATCCACCACAGATATGGTCCCCACACGCCTGAAGAGAAACCATGTAAGGTCTGGAGTGGGGTTTGGCTTCTTTTCCATTCACTATACTCACATTCACATGAGCTGAGAGAGAGATAGTGCTGTTAGTCAACTTATTCAGCACATACCACTTAAACACTTGTAAAAGTCATCGTAATATGCTGTTAAATAATCAGTCTCACCAGTGAAGGTCAGGTGTGGCAGCAGAGAGGCCAACAGGAGCAGAGAGAAGATGATGGTCATGATGAAGACGATCAGTGAGCTCTCACTGGCTAAACATGGTGTAAATATACTTCAAAGGTGGGTGGAGTCACTGAGTGGACTGTTACTTTTTTTAAATATTGCATTATGATTAACACAATTAGAAAGCCTCGTTCTTGTTAATCCTTGTGGTTTCACTGAAGCCACAGATGGTTTGGATGATAAGAATTAAGAATGTAAGCATGCATTTTGAATATTTTACAGTTCATAACAGTATATATCATTAACTGATATAATGTTAGTATACAAACTTATTTGAACTACAAAATGTGCTTTGCACCTTTTAAAAAAAAAAACATAACAAAGGTGGTAAAATAGAAAGCAACATGAAAATGTGAAGTTCATCAAAATTGGCTTTCATGATCCACAGCAAACACTTATGCACACTATGTACACAGTTATATACACAGTTATATAATCAGCCACAACACCCTCTACTGCACACATGTTGATGGTACATGAAAAAAAATATTCTACATCATTTTTTGGTTCATTTGGGAACATTTTATTGATAAAAAATGTTTTTGACCCCCCCATAGAGAAAATTATTATCAAAATCACAATTTTTTTTAAACAAAATGTCAAGAAATCATTAATAAAAAGGGAAAAACACTTGAAAGACATTGATACATTGAATTTGATCCATGCATAGGTCTGTATCATGTAGTGTGTCATGCCATATAATGTAATAAGATTTCAGTCCGTACAAAACTTCAAAAAGCAGTTCTTCTCTGCTGTGAAATAGAGGTGTATGTTACAATTTTTGCAAATCACTTTGGATGTTCCTGCACACCCAGTAACCCCACATCTTCCCTTCTTATAACACATTATGGCCAATGTTAGGTATTGTGCGAAACATCCTCGAAAAGTACCCATCGCACGTTGCCGAGGCAACGAAAAGAAAAACTGAATTTCTGAACATGCAAAATAAAAAAAATAATAAAACCTGACAAAAGTCTTCTCTACACCTTCATACACACACATATTTTTTATGTACAGTTCATGTCATTTTAAATAAGATTACTAAAGCAAATAATCTTGCTTTAAATAATCTGTGACCATGTGTCAGAACAGGATGTCGCACCTTTAAATGGTGCTTGATAGTGACTCCAACACCTTACTGGACTGTTCTTTGGTACTTTCTCGACCTTTCTAATTGGTTGTAATCATTTAAAGAAAAATTTACTAAACATAGGGCTTAAGAAAACTTTCCGTTGCCTGAGGGCAATGCTGTGCTGTAGAGGGTTAAGACAACTTGTCTAATATCATGTAGGTCCCCCTCGTGACTTTAGAAGCAGATCCTTTAACTCCTCCAAGTTGTAAGGTGGGGCCCCTATGGGTCGGTTTTGTTGGTCCTACACATCCCATAAATTTTCAATTGGATTGAGATCTGGGGAATTTGGTGGCCAAGGCAACACCTTAATCTCTTTAGTTTCCTCAAACCATTCTTGAACATTTTTTTTGCAGTATGGCATGGTGCATTATGCTGCTGAAAGAGGCCACTGCCATCAGGGAACACTACTGCCATGAAGGGGTGTATGTGGTCTGTAACAATCTAACATTGCCCAGAACATTACACTGCCTCCGCAAGCCTTCTTCCCATTGTGCATCCAGCTGCCATCTCTTCCTAAATGACGCACACACACACACACACACACACACACACACACGGCCATCCACCTGATCAAAAAGAAAACGTGATTATTAGACAAGGCAACCTTCTTCCATTGCACCATAGTCTGATGCTGACATGCCCGTTGTAGGCGCAATTATGGACAAACCCAGCCGTTGGGTTAATTTTTTTTAAATAAAATTTTTAACCCAGTGGTTGGGTTTGTCCATATTTGACCCAAATTTGAGTTTAAACAACCCAGCATTTTTCAGAGTGTAGCAAACTGCAATACACTGTGTGCTCTGACACATTTCTGAATCAGCAATATGAGCTACAGTAGCTCTTTTGTGTGATTGGACATGATAGACTAGCCTTCGCTCCCCAGTGGGCCTTGGGCCCCCATGACCCTGATGCCGGTTCACCTTCCTTGCACCACGTTTGGTGAGTACTAACCACTGCATCCTGGGAAATCCACCACAAGGCTTGCCATTTTGGAGATGCTCTGAACCAGTCATCTAGTCATCACTATTTGACCCTTATCAAAGTCACTCAGATCTTTTCACTTGCCCATTTTTTCTGTTTCCAGCTCATGAAAGTCAAGAAATTAAAGCCCTAGTGTAAGTTCTGCCAGGAAGACTCAAATGTTACATCACTTACTAGTTTAGATCTAACCAATCATTATCTAACACTTGGAGTATAAAAGATCAGTACTCACATGTCTGAGTTCGCAGATGCTGACACCAACCTTCACCTCCATCCTCCCCACCACCACCAGGATGGTCCCTGTCCTTACCTCCCAGGGGGTCGGCTACGCCCCTGCCTTCATCTTCAGGCAGGAAATGCAGAGTCCGCAACCCTCAGGATGTGAGCTACGGACGGTCATGTATTTCATGTATTGCTCAGCTAAACAGGCCAATAAGAGACTATTTATCACTGCATCACACCACCCCCTACTGTCTCGTCTAGTACAACAACCCCCTAAAGCAGCCAGATGAAATAAAAAACAAAACATATAAACTATACCATATTCACAAAGGAAAACCAAAACACATACAATTGTACATGAACTTTGAACACTGGGAAGAACAGTGGTCTAATACACGATCAGCTCCCACACAATCACATGTTCAATACACCTACATTCATACACCATTAAATATACAAATCACATTTAGACCATACATTACAATTAGTTAGCCTTGTATATTTAAAATAAATAAATAAATAAAAACACCTACCTAGAAAAAATAACTATTGGCTAAATATGCACTATATTACATATTTATATATTTTTACTCATATCATTAAAAACATTATAACATTATTAGTATAAAACCCGCAATATATTCATTTGAGTTTTTTCCTTTAATAATATAGGTCTACCAGGCAGCTAACAGGGCTCCCTGTGTGTTTACAGCATTAGTCGAGAGATTTTTCCCTTGAGAAAAATTAACATATAGCTACTGTATAATCCGAATTAATCGATATTAAATAAGATCGGAATCCAATAGTAAGCTTATGAGTTTAAATCGTGAAATATGTGTGTTATAAAGCCGGGGACACACTTAACGACTGAACTGAACACACTATGATTTTAAACGCTGACTGTAAACACCGACTGAACGCAACTGGCTCTGACTCGGCGCGTTTGGGCATGATCAGTCGTAATTATCAAATTACACTCATAATCGGCCTTACAAGCTCATTTGAATTCAGTACAACGAATTCGTTTTGGTGAAATGCGTCTTATATTTGATCAACCTCTCTTCGCTTTCTATTACTTTTATGTGTAAGGCAAATGCAAGTAGTAATGCGGGAAAATGTCGTTAGGGGGCGTGCAATATCAAATAAATATAGGTCTCGTATTGAATAAAACTTTTCGATCTTCAGTTAATCTTAAGTGACATCATTTAAATACTGCCAGATTGTGTTCAGTGAAGTTGATTTATCATCCATCGATCAAGAATTAAGTTCCAGCTCAGCTGGTTTGGAAATGAGGTATATATTGAGTCACTTTGACATTTAACAAAATATTCTTCCTCCCCTGATGGTAAAAAGCAGTGATGCTTTCCAAAAGCTTAAAAAACAAACAAAACATAGTCCTAAAATTTAAAAAAGTAAAAACCACGCATCATGGAGCCAGAAGGCACACAAACCAGTAGAGAAACAAACTAAGCACCTGCACTATAACCATACAACAACCTTTGCGAAGTAGTTAGAAAAACAACTAGTAGACTCATTGAATTAAATAATAAATGACTTAAAACGAAGATGATCACAGCAGCAAATCCATCTTTCATCTTGACAAATCTATGCAGCGCATTCACTCTCGTCACTGTTAAACTAACGCTGTATGTCGTGCATGAGTTTGATGGAGCGAGGCTGGAGGTGTCTCACAGGATCAGGTCAGTCTTTCGGCCTCAGTTCACCAGCACAGTGACGTCTGCAAACGTCCACTCCATGTGAGAAGATGAAGAACAGGGTGAAGCTCTACTTGAAGATCAGGAATAGTTTGTTGAGTGGGACGCTTTTCCTCCTTGGTTTGTGACAGTGACGTGTTTAAAATACGTGGGGGCAAACTAGTCAGCTTTAGTCATCCAAGTCCTGAGAAGATGATTCTACTTTGCTTTTCTTTGTGGGTGGAGAACCATCTTCACTTTCCTAAAACACACAAACAAACAGAACATTTAGTCATTTTCTCAAGTCATTTCCAGTCTCGATTATTTTCTTCTTCTGAGAGAGAGAGAATGTGAAAAATCCACATTCAAAAATCCACCAAAATATCTGACTTCCTGTTGGTCGGAGCTAATGACTGTAAAGTAGAAAGTTGTCCAACTTAATCAGAACAATATGTGTACCGAGTTTGGTGACTGTAGGTTAAACTAACCCCGTACTTTTGTCAAAAGGTGGCGCTATAGAGGCCCTCCTCCCCGCCCGTTTCTAAGGCTTTGCCCATGTCTACTGGATGACAATCCTGACATGTGTGTCGAGCAATTTGAAGCATGCTGAGAGTCTCAAAAGCATCCAAAAGGAATATTAAAGTTTGATCTGTTGCTGTGCCCCGGATGGTTGAAAAAAAATAATACTCCTTAGAAAAACAATAGGGCTCTGCGCCTTAGTGGTGTGGGCCCTAAATAGGGCCTTCCCCCTCTCAGGGCTTGGGCACTAATTAAAGCTGCAAGCAGCGTTGAAAGGGCCCTCTCACCCGGGGCACCACCACCCCCTGGCCTTAGGAAAACAGTGAACAGTGGGCGAGACATACATTTGAGTTGGTAAATATAAGAGAAATATGGCAAAGTCATTTTGATGTGCCACTTTTCCTGCTGCCAGCAGGTGGCGCTTTGATTGACTGAATATTTGCATGTAGATGTGTTCAGGCCAGAACTCTTATCACACATGTGAAGTTTGGGGCAGATCGGACATTGTATGCCTGAGTTACAACAGCTTCCTCTTTCATGGCAAAACATCAGACTTTGTCAGGCCGCCACAGGCCCTCAAAAATGCGATTCATTTCGGAGAAGAAGAAGAATTGACTGAGCAATTACAATAGGGTCCTCACACCATCAGTGCTCGGGCCCTAATTAAACTAACCGATATTCTTACTGAGATTTGAAGACACTAAGTTATATGAAAATGACAAGGTCATTAATAGCTAGTTTAAAGCAGTGATTAATGTTAGCATCAGATATTAATGCTTATAAACCAAGTCCTCTCAGATAACTGTGCGTCAGATAACTGTGTCTAAAATCAGGCAATTAAATTCTCCATAGACATAATGGTTTTTGTACTGTACCAACTGTATTTTCTATCCCACTACACTAACCCTACCCCTAAACCTGCCCAACACAGAAAACATTCTGCATTTTTACATTTTCAGAAAAATCTCATTCTGTATGATTTATAAGTTTGTTTCCACATGGGAACCTCACTTTAGGTCCCCACGGTGTACGTGAGTCCCCAGAAGTCTGTGTTCATTCAGATTGAAGTCCCCACCGGGATAGAAAACATGTACACACACACACACTTATTGATTTTCCATGTTTTATGGGGACTTTCCATAGAGATAGTGATTTTTATAATGTACAAACTGTATATTCTGTCGGTAACGCTTTAGATTACAGCCCGGAAAGTACTGCATAATTACAATGAATTTACAGTGTAACTTTCGATAATTATAGTGTAGCCTACCTATAAAGTAAGTATAGGGGAACAATATGTAAAGTCTTAGGAATAAAGGGGTAACAACCTGGAAAATAACTGGACCCACACTGACAGTTTTAGTACTTCATGTACCCTGTAACTACATGAAACAAAAGTATATTTCCCTATGTATTAAAAAAGATTGCAATAGTTCTTTCTACTTGCCTTGAAACAATTTAATCAGTGCACTTTCTCACTAAATTGCTCCCAAATGTAAGATTGTTGTCTATCATAACAGTATAACTTAGTTCTAAAATACTTACAGTATAAATAATTTGTTATTTTGCTGGTTGTTACCCCTTTATTCCCAAGACTTTACATATTGTTCCCCTATACTTACTTTATAGGTAGGCTACACTATAATTATCGAAAGTTACAATGTAAATTCGTTGTAATTATGCAGTACTTTTTCCGGGCTGTAATCTAAAGTGTTACCGGCCAGGTGACAATTGAGTATTGCCCCACAGAAGAAATGGTGGCTGATGTCATGACTAAACAAGTGATAAAAAGTTAGAAAATCTCACAAATGTTATGTTTGCCATGTAAATCCTCATGTTTTATGTTATTGTATACAGTACTGCACAGTATGAGAGCAAATGGGGGTGTTAACATTTATAATGGGTGTGCCCTCATACTGATGACGTGTATATGTGCCTGGTTATCTATAAATAGACAAATAAAGAGGTTCCGGTTCAACAGAGAAACCGAGTGGTGTGCATATATGTGCATAAACGTGTGTGTATATATATATCTATATATATATATACACACACATACACATATATTATACTTAATCTGCCCAGTGTGTGATGTAATCCATGTCTTATTGTAAATTCTGTTAGATGTGAGAAATCAGTCGAGAGCTGTGGTTACATCTTTACAAAGCTCTTTATTTTACAACTCAAATTCTGGAGGATTTACCAGACTTTGTTTTTTGTATTTTTTTTAAGCAGTACAGTTTATGATATCATTCCTGTTTTGAAAATATATATATATATAAATATTATTACTGTAATTTTGACCAACAGTTTTGGGTATTTCAGTTTTTCCCCATTCAATGAGATATGAGTCTACAGGCATGACTGGAAAGTGAAGGTGTTGTCTAAATTATATATGGTTGTGACAATGAGAACACTTTGACTATAATTGATGCTCGCCATGTGATACTTTTATTGAAAGAAGGTTTATGGAAGAATTCAAGAATAACATTTCTTCCTTCTTTAGTTTCCATGAAGTCACTATACATTTCCAGTAACTTTGTCGATCCACTGAATATATTGTGAAATCTTAGTATACCCATTAGGTCTCTCAGATGAATTACAGTGATCTTTTTTACCGAAAGCTGTGACGCCAACAGCAGTTTTTCCACAAACCAAAGGACCTCCTGAATCCCCCTGTTAAGAAACACAGATCAACACGTCAGTAGTGAAAACCAGTTTGTACATTACCATAAAATCTGTGAATCATCTTTTCTACATACTTTGCAGGATCCACCATGGCCATATGCACAGATCATCTTTGAGATTGAGTAAAATTCTCCCAATCTAATTTTACATTTTGTGTTATTCATTATAGTCACGTTTGCCTCCATTAGAACATTGCTCTTTGAGCCATCAGTCAGTCTTCCCCAGCCCGCAACACTACAGGCAGTATCTGGTTTGATGTCTTCTCCTTTCTTTGGTAATGGTATCACTCCAACATTGTTGTTTAGTTTGACTTTTTTCTCTAGCTATAATTAAAAAATACAGCCATTATTAATAAACAATCTTTTATATGACTGAAATTTGTTGATTATACTGTTGTTTTTGAGGTTATTACAGAAGCCAAAAAGGCCAAGTTGAGTTTTTTTATTTGACTCTTTATTTTATGCTGTGCACTTGGCCATTTACACAGAAATGATTTAAATCCCTTCAGTAATTTTAAAAGCAAGAAATTGCAATAGAAATTCAAACATAGTGGTTTGTGCTACTGTTTCCTGACTGGATATTATTTTGAAAAACTAAATATAGTACAGGTTGTTACCTTCAAAAGCATGATGTCATGAAGTTTCTTTGTAGATTTATAGTCTGGATGAGGGAAGTAGGACTTCACTCTGATGTGATCTGAACTCTTGCTCTTCCTTAAGTCATGAGCACCAACAACAACCGTCACATTAAGTCTGCTGAAAGAGCGTATTGGAAATGGTCATTTATGTCATAACTGATATACAGGGTGCACTTCAGTCATTATCATTCAAAAGTAATTTTAACTTAACATTGCAGTTCACACTAAACAATCTCTTACTCGTTCCAGCAATGTGCAGCAGTCAGGACAAACTGATCAGAAATGAGGAATCCACCACAGATATGGTCCCCACACGCCTGAAGAGAAACTATGTAAGGTCTGGAGTGGGGTTTGGCTTCTTTTCCATTCACTATACCCACATTCACATGAGCTGAGAGAGAGATAGTGCTGTTAGCAGGGCTGGGTAGGTTACTTTTAAAATGTATTTCACTACAGATTACAAAATACATGCTTTAAAATGTAATTTGTAACGTATTTCATTAGATTACCCAAGTTTTGTAACTTAATCTAAATACTTTATAATACTTTGGAATACTAATTTGTAACACAAAGACAAGGTAATTGTGAGTTTTTATCTCTCAGATCTGACTTTTTTTCTCAGAATTGCGTGATATAAAGTTGCAATTGCGAGTTATAAAGTCAGTGAGCAATAATCTCACAATTTTCTAGAAAAAAAGTCAGAACTGTGAGAAAAGATGTCAGAATTATGATATAAACTTTTAATTGCAAGAAAAAAGAATTATGAGATAAAAAGTCGCAATTACCTTTTTTTTTTTACAATTACAAGGGACTCACAAACAACTATTGCAAAACATGAAAATAGCTGACAAACAGTTAAGATTCAAGGGTATGTCCATTTTTGAATGGGGCAATTTTTATAAATTCAGTCATTTTGTCTTATGTAAACATCTGTTGAAATAGCTTATTCAGGACAGTACTAAATAAAAATAACATGCAATTTTTATGATCCCTCTTATTTTGTTTAAATGATTAAAATATTAAAATATTGCATATTCTGCAAGGGGTATGAAACTTATGAGCAGAACTGTAGCTTTGGATGCTTTTGCAGTGTCAGAGCCAGAGAATCACCTATTGCTGTTTACATTAACTGCCCATCACAGTTTACATTAATGTTTAAATTAAATAAATGATATTAAAATTCAAAGTAATCTAAAATACTTTTCAGATCTAACTGTAATTTGATTACCACCCATTTAAAATGTAACTGTAATGAAATACAGTTACTCAAATTTTGTATTTTAAATATGTAACTAAGTTACATGTATTTCGTTACTCCCCAACCCTGGCTGTTAGTCAACTTATTCAGCACATACCAATTAAACACTCATAAAAGTCATCGTAATATGCTGTTAAATAATCAGTCTCACCAGTGAAGGTCAGGTGTGGCAGCAGAGAGGCCAACAGGAGCAGAGTGAAGATGATGATGGTCATGATGAAGACGATCAGTGAGCTCTCACTGGCTAAACATGGTATAAATATACTTCAAAGGTGGGTGGAGTCACTGAGCTGACTTTTATTTCTTTTTTTAATATTGTAGTATGATCAACACGATTAGAAGTATTGTTCTTGTTAATCCTTGTGGTTTCACTGAAGCCACAGATGGTTTAGATGATAAGAATTAAGAATGTAAGCATGCATTTTGAATATTTTACAGTTCATAACCGTATATATCATTAACCGACGACATAATGTTAGT
This sequence comes from Ctenopharyngodon idella, assembly GCF_019924925.1. NCBI lineage: Eukaryota > Metazoa > Chordata > Actinopteri > Cypriniformes > Xenocyprididae > Ctenopharyngodon > Ctenopharyngodon idella. The sequence goes on from NC_067229.1 coordinate 46,292,978, forward strand.
ATGTGCTTTGCACCTTTAAAAAAACATAACAAAGGTGGTAAAATAGAAGGCGACATAAAAATATAAACTTCATGAAAATTGACTTTCATGAATCAAAGCAAACACTTAACATGTACAGGTATGTACACTAATCAGCCACAACATTTTTTTTTTGCAGTATGGCATGGTGCATTATGCTGCCGAAAGAGGCCACTGGCTTCTCAAACACATGAAAATCCCCCACAGGGCTTGCCATTTTGAAGATGCTCTGAACCAGTCATCTAGTCATCACTATTTGGCCCATATCAAAGTCACTCAGATCTTTTCACTTGCCCATTTTTCCTGCTTCCAACCAGGGGCAGACCTAGAAAATGTTATATAGGGTGGCAAAGGGGTGGCATGAGGTCTATGAGGGGTGGCAACACCAAAGCAAGCGCACATGCATAGGTTTTTGAGATTTAAGGCCTGACATACACAATTGTGTTCACAAACATTGCATTTCCACAAAGTAGTCATCAATATACTGTTTAAAATTAAAAATAAATAACAAGATTTCAATATCCATCAGGGCACCAAGTAAAGACACTATATGAAAAACATCAACAGATTCTAAATGAGTCTGAGCTTGTATCGCTAAAGGAGATGAGCAGTTTTATAGTATAAATCACATGTTTTAGTGCAAGTTAAAAAGCAACAAATTTGCAAGCAATTTTTGATTTTCTGTTATTAACAGAGGTGGGAATGTCTGTGTGTGTGGGCACACCCAGAACACCCTATCAACTACATACTCTAGCAACACCCCAGCAATTGCATAGCAAGAGCCTAGCAACCACCCAGAATCTCCTAGCAACACTTTAGGAATTACCCAGAACATCTATATTCTGGCCTAACTGACCAAACTATTTACATTTTTTAAACAAGACTTTAAGTTGGCTTTATGACAAGCCAGCATAAATTTGTCTTTCAAATTTTTCAGTCTGGTTATTGTTTTTCTTGAACGCACAATTAATGAAACAATTAACATTTTCTTCAATTCAACTATAAACACAATCTCAAAACTATACACCAACTTGCACAAACCTCAAACTTCCAGGTCAAAATAAAATGTTCTAGTCAAAATCTTATTCTTGTTTGACAAAATCAAACTTTGGCATCAGATGACACACAAAACTTAACAAATACACAGACTACTGCACTGCCCAGTGAACACTAGTGAGATCAATTCACATAACACTGTAACAAAAACCTCTTATTGTGATTCAGGAATTATTTTGCAGCTCAATGTATACTACACTATACAAAATAAATTTACAGATGCAGATACAGTAAAATACAACAACAAACTTTTGGAGGGAATTTTTTCTTTTTTTCTTTTTTTCTTTTTACTATTGTAAAATGATCATGCAGTAGATGAAAACCATGAGAAAATTATGTATGACGGTCGACGGTCGATTGCTCCTGTCGATTGCTCCTGTCTGCCTCGCTGCTCAGATTGGTTTGCGTCTGTAACTCCGTATAGCTTTGTTTTGAATCTCTTACTTTTATTCATTGTTGCTTATTTTTTTATTACCGTATATGTAATATTGCCTACCACACTAATCTGACGTCGCTAGCTTGTAATATTTGAATCTAAATCGCTGTTACAACGCATTTGCATTTGCAGCGCTAGCTTGTCAACTTGTTAACAGTCGCTCGCGCGCTCCTTTTTCAACGCGTTCTTCAAACAGCTGTGGTAAGTCGGATCAGTCTACAAACACGGTGAGTCATGTCATCCTCTCCCAGCATTGCTACCTGTTCCATTTGCCACATGTTTACCATAGCTCTCTCTGTCAGTGATGAGGGATTTACATGTCATAAATGTAGGGAAATAGTCAGGCTGACAGAGAGAATCTCAGAATTAGAGACACGCATCCAAACTTTAATCGAGGATAGTAAGAATGCAAGGGCTTCAGATACTGTTTTGGATGCGACTAGCTTAGTGAACTCTGTACATTGTTTGGTTCCGGCTGTAGAGCCCGTGCAGCAGGGCACTTGGGTAACGGTGAGGCGGCCTAGCCGCGAAAAACACCACTCTTCCGTTCCAATAAGAACATCAAACAGGTTCTCCCCACTCAGTGATACACCCACTGAGAATCCTGTTGAAAGTGCCCTAGTTATTGGCGATTCTATTACACGGAACGTGAAAATAGAGACACCAGCCACCATAGTCACATGTTTGCCGGGAGCCAGAGCACCTGACATCAAAGCAAATTTAAAAGTGCTGGCTAATGCTAATCGTAAATACTCTAAGATTATTATTCACGTCGGCACTAATGATGTTCGACTTCGCCAGTCGGAGATCACTAAAATTAACATTAAAGAGGTGTGTGAACTCGCAAGTACAATGTCAGGAGAAGTAATTTGCTCTGGCCCCCTTCCTGTTCGTCGGAGTGATGAGATAGTTAGCAGATTATCATCACTCAATGGCTGGCTGTCTAAGTGGTGTCCGCAAAATAATATAGGTTTCATAGATAATTGGAAAAGTTTTTGGGGCAGACCTGACCTGTTAAAAAGAGATGGTATTCATCCCTCCCGGGATGGTGCTGCTCTTCTCTCTAGTAATATGGCACATAGTCTTAGAACTGAAACATGACAAACTGGGGCCCAGGTCAGAAAGCAGCAGACAAACTGGCTAAACCGACCGTCTGCTAGCTGCCTCACGTTACAGAAGTCAGAAAATTCAGATAACTCTCAACACATAGAAACTCTTACACCTAGATATTTTCAAATAGAGACTGTGTCTGTACCCCGAATTAGTAAAAACAAAAAACTTCCAAACCCATTTAATGGTAAAAATTTAATTGATGTTCAACAAATAAAAAATAGAGATAATAATGCTAAACAAATGATAAAACTCGGGTTGTTAAATATTAGATCCCTTTCTTCAAAATCACTTATTGTTAATGATATTATCAAAGATAATAATCTAGATGTGCTGTGTTTGACAGAAACTTGGCTAAAACCGGACGATTACATTACTTTAAATGAGTCTAGTCCTCAAGGTTATGATTATCGACACAATGCCCGTCAGAAAGGCAAAGGGGGAGGTGTTGCTGTAATCTATAGTAATATTTACAGTATTAGTCAGAAGTCTTTCAAATATAATTCCTTCGAAACTATGGTACTTTACGTAACATTATGTAAGTTGACATTTGTGCTGGCTACTGTATACAGGCCACCAGGACACAATACAGACTTTATCAAAGAATTTGCTGACTTTCTATCAGAGTTAGTACTAGCTGCAGGTAAAGTCCTTGTTGTTGGTGATTTTAATATTCATGTAGATAATAAAAAAGACGCATTAGGATTGGCATTTGCAGATATTCTAAACTCTATTGGTGTTAGACAACATGTGTCAGGACCCACTCATTGTCATAATCATACTTTAGATCTAATATTGTCACATGGAATCGATATTGATGCTGTTGAAATTCTGCAGCAGAGTGACGACATCTCAGATCATTATCTAGTCTCGTGTATACTACATTTAGTCAAGGCGGCTAAACTGCCTCCATGCCATAAATATGGTAGAACCATCACTTCTACCACTAAAGATTGCTTTATAAATAATCTTCCTGATCATTTTCATCGCCTTAGCATACCAGACAGCTTAGAAGACCTCGATGTTGCAACAGAAACTATTGCCTCTGTCTTTTCCAGCACATTAGACTCAGTTGCTCCTTTGCGTTTAAAAAAGATTAAGGAAATTAATCCAATGCCATGGTACAATGACCACACTCGGGCCCTAAAGTTAGCAGCCAGAAAAATGGAGCGCAGCTGGAAGAAATCAAAACTAGAAGTATTTCGTATTTCGTGGAGAGAGAGAATGATTGAGTACAGAAAGGCCTTAAAATCTGCTAGATCTGCCTATTTTTCAAAACTCTTAGAAGAAAATAAACACAACCCTAGGTATTTATTTGATACAGTGGCTAAATTAACAAGAAATAAAGCTTCAACTTCTGATGTTTCCAAAGAGCACAGCAGTAATGACTTTATGAACTTCTTTACTTGCAAGATTGATAATATTAGAGAAAAAATAATAACCATGCAACCGTCTACTACAGTATCGTGTCAGATAGTGCATTGTAGTGTCCCTGAGGAAAAATTCAATTCATTTACTGCTTTAGGAGAGGAAGAATTGTCTAAACTTGTTAAATCATCAAAATCAACAACATGTATGTTAGACCCTATACCGACTAAGCTATTGAAAGAAATGCTTCCAGAGGTCATAGACCCTCTTCTCAATATCGTCAATTCATCTTTATCATTAGGATACGTACCAAAAACTTTTAAGCTGGCTATTATTAAACCTCTTATTAAAAAACCACAACTTGATCCTAGAGAATTAGTCAATTACAGGCCGATCTCAAATCTCACTTTTCTGTCAAAAATACTAGAAAAGGCAGTATCATCACAGCTATGTTCCTTTTTAGAAAGAAATGGTATCTGTGAGGATTTCCAGTCAGGATTTAGACCGTACCATAGTACTGAGACTGCTCTCATTAGAGTTACTAATGATTTGCTCTTATCATCAGATCGTGGTTGTATCTCTCTATTAGTGCTATTAGTGTTACTGGATCTTAGTGCAGCATTTGACACTATTGATCACAATATTCTTTTAAATAGACTCGAAAATTATGTTGGCATTAGTGGAATTGCATTGTCATGGTTCAAATCATACTTATCTGACCGTTATCAGTTTGTAGTAGTAAACGAAGACATGTCATATCGATCACAAGTTCAATATGGAGTACCACAAGGCTCAGTACTAGGACCGTTACTGTTCACTCTGTACATGCTACCCTTGGGAGATATCATTAGGAAGCATGGCGTTAGTTTTCACTGTTACGCTGATGATACTCAGCTCTATATTTCTTCGCGCCCTGACGAAACTTACCAATTCACAAAATTAACGGAGTGCATAGCTGATATAAAAAATTGGATGACCAGTAATTTCCTACTACTAAATTCAGAAAAAACAGAGATTCTAATTTTTGGACCAAAAACTTCTTCACGTAATAACCTAGAATATTGTCTAACACTTGATGGCTGCTCTGTTAAGTCTTCGTCGTCAGTTAGGAACCTAGGTGTGCTCTTTGATACCAATCTTTCATTTGAAGGCCATGTTACTAGCATCTGTAAAACCGCATTCTTCCATCTTAAAAATATATCTAAACTACGACATATGCTCTCAATGAAAAATGCAGAACAGTTAGTTCATGCGTTCATGACCTCAAGGCTAGATTACTGTAACGCTCTACTGGGTGGTTGTTCTGCTCGCCTGATAAATAAACTACAGCTCGTACAAAATGCAGCAGCTAGAGTTCTTACTAGAACCAGGAAGTATGACCATATTAGCCCAGTTCTGTCAACACTGCATTGGCTTCCTGTTAAACATCGTATAGATTTTAAAATCTTGCTAATTACTTACAAAGCACTAAATGGTTTAGCTCCCCAGTACCTGAGCGAGCTCCTAATTCATTATAGTCCTTCACGTCTATTGCGATCTCAGAATTCAGGCCAGCTGATAATACCTAGAATATCAAAATCAACTGCAGGTGGTAGATCCTTCTCCTATTTGGCACCTAAACTCTGGAACAATCTTCCTAGCATTGTTCGGGAAGCAGACACACTCTGTCAGTTTAAATCTAGACTAAAAACGCATCTCTTTAACCTGGCATACACATAACACATTACCAATTTATATTTCCAAATCCGTTAAAGGATTATTAGGCTGCATAAATTAGGTCAGCCGGAACCGGGAACACTTCCTATAACACCTGATGTACTCGTTACATCAGAAGAAGAATGGCATCTACGCTAATATTAGTCTTTCTGTTTATCCCGAGGTTCACCGTAGTCAACCGGATCCGGGCCGTATCCAGGTGAGACCAAGGACCTGCACCTTGACACGACCACAACGCAGCCCTGAAGTATCAGCAGAGATTGAGTCAACTAGATCATCCCCTGTGAAGGCCTCATCGACACGACAGCCACGACACAGTTCCTCAACAACCGTCCATACCGGCGTGATGAATACGATCCTCAATTGGATGGAACTGAAATAAATACTTTTAATGTTGCGATCCTATTGGACTTATGATAGCAACCTGAATTGTAACAAAGCACTGTTGGCCAGAGGAGAACTGGCACCCCGACTAAGCCTGGTTTCTCCCAAGGTTTTTTTCTCCATTTTAACACCAATTTGCCACTTGTCTGCCACCTGATGTCACCTGATGGAGTTTGGGTTCCTTGCCGCTGTCGCCTCTGGCTTGCTTAGTTGGGGACACTTGACTTGACATTTTGATATTCAACAGTGCTTTTGATCTGCCTGCATTGACACTATTCTTTAAGAGCTGCTGTGCAGTCAAACAATGTACCAGTTATCAATGTAAAGCTGCTTTGACACAATCTACATTGTAAAAAGCGCTATATAAATAAAGGTGACTTGACTATGAACTTAGTATGCACCACAATACAGTATACTGTCAATTACAGTAAAAGTAAATTCAGCATCCTCTGCACAATTGGCCAAATTTCATTAGGCTACAGTATATATAGTACTATAGCAGTGTATTTGTCTTCTGACACAAGACAATATTCCTATAGGCAGTCATTTCTCAGTTCTGCAAAAATACAGTAACACATGGCTACAGAGAAAGTTGACAATCACAAGTTTGAGGGTGTACAACGTGCTACAGTTTACTGTACATAGAATAGTGAAATATCCCTCATCTAAAGTACTGCTACTGTGTAAGTTTAAAACCCCTGTAAATTATTCAAATTTGACCTTTGGCAAAAATTTGACCTTTGCCATTATTTTGCATTACGCTCTCTTTTTTAGGTCATCGCATTGAAGCGCCGCTGCTGAAAAGCAGTACTTGAAACACTGCTTACATTTATATTTTATTCTGTGATAATTTTGGGGTGGCAGATGGGGTGACAAAGCTTTTTCTTAGGGTGGCAGTTGCCACCCCGATAGATCCGCCCCTGGCTACTGCTCAAATTGCTGATTCAGAAATGTGTCAGAGCACACAGTGAAATCTATCAAATGTAATTAACTAATCATCTGATAATATTAAATATCAAGTGTCTGTATAATATATGTTCTTTTATCAATTTTCAGGGCTTGTGTGTTTTGTTTGTTTCATGGATTACTCAGCTAAACAGGCCAATAAGAGACTATTTATCACTGCATCACACCACCCCCTACTGTCTCGTCTAGTACAACAACCCCCTAAAGCAGCCAGATGAAATAAAAAACAATAAGTATTAAATAATATATTATAAGTAATAGTATAAAACCCGGATTATATTCATCTGAGTTGTTAATTTTATAGGTCAACCAGGCAGCTAACAGGGCTCCCTGTATGTTTACAGCATTAGTTGAGAGATTTTTCCCTTGAGAAAAATTAACATATAGCTACTATATAATCCAAATTAATCAATATCAAATAGCATTATTATTAAGCTCATGAATTGAAATCATGAAATATGTGTGTTAAGCACTAATAAAAACAGTAGTCATTGTTTGTAGGCCCACTGAGGTAAGACACTTCACGGCGAATTACATCAGTAGCCTTTAATGTTAATCATTTATGGCTTATGATTTATCAATATTACTTTTGATTTCATATATTCATTGTACTCCTACTCTATATATTAATCCTTAAAGCATATTTTCAAGTATTTACTCTTTAATGTACTCCTTTATGGTTATTCTTCTTGTATCTTTAAGAGTATGTATGCTTGCTATATTCAGTTTCTCTTCAAATGTTCCAATATGACAGGTCATGTCGACACGTTTGTGGTTAGATATTGGACGCCTGCCAAGTACTGCAGAAGCGATGATGTTTTCAGAATTAGTTGCTCATTTGATCTTGTACCTTTACATCAAAATATGTTTCCATTTCCGTTACATGAGATAATGCAAGATCTGCAGTATTCTTAAGGGTGTCAAAACAACACCTTTTGTATCTATTTTCATCTGTTTATGACATTTGGTCACTCTGACCTAGCCGTTACACCAGCTATGACATAATGGATAAATCTGTTTGACCTTTTCTTATTAGACCAAAACATACGTTTGAGTGGGATGTAAGTTTTCCTATGCTTATGGTATATAACGGACTGGGTCTTTGATAGTTTAGCTTTTCCTTTGCTTTTTCTTTGCTCTTTTTGCCTCTCGCATCTCTTCTGCATCTTCTACTTCTGGCTTCTTCTTCTTCTTCTCTTCTACCTCTCATGTCTTAATTTTGTTCCTTCTTTCTCTATTTTCTGATCTTCATCTATTAGATACAGTACTCTAGATTTTATTATTAACTATTAATTACTTAATTAATTTGTTTGTCTCTATAATTTTTAATTAATATATTTGTTATTCCTTATTCAAATTTGATCTCTGACATAAGCATTGCTGGACTGCCTGGATCTCATTTTCTCAAGTTTTTACATCAGAAACATAGTAATGTTATAACATAAAGGTGCGTTCACATTTATCTTTGTTAGGCGATTTTTCGTGGGCGGATCGGCGGAATCCAGAGGGCGAAAGATTTCCTAAAGGTGATTTCGCAACGGTTGGACCATACCTGAACAGGCGCGTAATTTTAATTCATAACAACAAATTATTTATGGTGAAATACGTCTTATATTTGATCAACCTCTCTTCACTTTCTATTACTTTTATGTGTAAGGCAAATGCTTTAAATTATGTTCGTATCAAAAACATTTCGGTGACAATTAATGCTGTGTACAAGATTGCACGTAGTAATGCGGTAAAATGTCGTTAGGGGGCGTGCAATACCAAATTTTTTTTTACCAACAAAAAGCATACAAATACTAAACTAACTACATAAAATAAAATACTATACTCTCAACAGACTTCGATGAATTGAATATGCTAAAAACAAGCACTAATGATGGAATAAATAAAAGCAAAATTAATCAACTGTACAAGACAAAATCATTTCAAGAAAACATGGTCCCAATGTATCTAGAGTATTTCATCATCATGAGTTCTTTGTACATCAGATTGAAATCAGTGTGGATTTGTTGAAAAATGATATTTAAATACTGCCAGATTGTGTTCAGTGAAGTTGATTTATCATCCATCGATCAAGAATTAAGTTCCAGCTCAGCTGGTTTGGAAATGAGGTATATATCGAGTCACTTTGACAAAATATTCTTCCTCCCCCGATGGTAAAAAGCAGTGATGCTTTCCAAAAGCTTAAAAAACAAATAAACATATGCCTAAAATTTAAAAAAGTAAAAAACTACGCATCATGGAGCCAGAAGGCACACAAACCAGTAGAGAATCTATGAACAAACCAAGCAACTGCACAGTGAACAGTGGGCGAGACATACATTTGAGTGGGTAAATATAAGCGAAATATGGCAAAGTCATTTTGATGTGCCACTTTTCCTGCTGCCAGCAGGTGGCGCTTTGACTGACTGAACAAGAGTGTAACAAGCTCCACTTTAATTTACGGCCCGCAATGTCATACTTACCCTGTAACTAAAACAAAAACAAAACAAAAGCATATTTCGATATGTAGCCTATTAAAAAAGATTGCAATAGTTCTTTCTACTTGCCTTGAAACAACTTAATCAGTGCACTTTCTCGCTAAAATGCTCCCAAATGTAAGATTGTTGTCTATCATAACAGTATAAGTACCCCTTAGTTCTAAAATACTTACAGTATAAATAATTTGTTATTTTCCTGGTTGTTACCCCTTTATTCCCAAGACTTTACATATTGTTTCCCTATACTTACACGTACTTACTGTATAGTTACACTATAATTATCGAAAGTTACGCTGTAAATTCATTGTAATTACGCAGTACTTTCTGGGCTGTAATCTAAAGCGTTACTGACTTTTCTTTACAACATTGTTTCAGTTTATTGAGGTTTCTGGTCATTTGTTTGTGCACAGCTCTCACCACAGCATTTCAGTCGGGTAGAGGTCTGGATTTCGACTGAACTATTGCAACACCTTGTTTTTTTTCTTTTTCAGCCATTCTGTTGTAGATTTGCTTGTGATCTTCGGATCATTGTCCAGTTGCATGTTCCAGTTCCAGTTCAATCTCTCATTTTAATACAGCTGTCACTCTTGAAACTTTGAAGTGTGTACTTTGCAGAATGAGAAATAAACCTTTATTCAAGTTATGAATGGGCTATATACAGAAAGCGAGCAAACAGCGCTGGCTTTATAATCAATGAAGCTGATATCACTTCAGTTCAGCTGCAGCACAAGCTCACTGACTGAGTGAAAACTCTTGTTATAATCAAAAAATCTGTCTGTGCCGCACAATGAACCTCTTATTTACTTCGTCATTATACTTTGTTGGTTATGAATAAGAGATTGGCCATTGCATTCACATGCTCAACGAACATGTTGGCTACAATGCTGCATGAAACACGTTTTAAACAGATCCGTTTGAGGGTCTTCACAGTGCGCTCACACAAATACGCACATGAGCATTTGAAAGCAGCGCCTATAAAGAGGTACTGGATTGACCCGATATTCAATACTATTCAGTACTGTAGAAAGACTGGTACCATTACATTTTTAAAGGGAACCCCGAGTATTAAGACTTGTATGGCTTAATAAAACGTAAATGATGTCTCTTACTGAAATATGTAGTAGAAAACCCATGAAAGATTTACGTTATTTAAAAAATCCATGACATATTATGGACAATGGGGGCCATTTTGTTTAGGTGCACAGTGCATTCTATGTCGATGACATCAAATGGTTGCTATATAATATATAATATACGATGCCTCATTTTGTGGCTTTTGGTTGTAATTTTCAGTCAAAGGGCAACAAGAGAAGAAATGTAAGTCTTCACTGCTTTATTAGAGATAAGAGGAGACAAAAATGTTGTGAAAAATGTGGACTTCAAAATTAAAATTTAAGTATTGACTTTCTTTTGACAACCCTATAGTAATGTATTAGCTAAAATATGTGTTTGAATTGTATTAAAAACACTAGAAAAAACATAATTCTTACAGAATGAAGTACAGCTACAATTTTAGTATAGTCATAGTCTCTTTTGTGACTAAAACTGTCAGTGTGGGTCCAGTTTACACATTCTTTGCAACAAAACCACTCTTTTGGCCAATCTCTTCCCCTTGATATGAGTTTGTGGCGGCTATTTTGTCATTGGTGGTGTAGGGTTTAGAGAACTAAAGAAAGAAGTGGAAATGTTTGTCACACATACACTCACACAGGTTTGATTTGCTGAGGACATTCCATAGGCTTAATGGTTTTTATACTGTACAAACTGTAGATTCTCTCCCCCTACACTAACCCTACCCCTAAACCTGCTCATCACAGAAAACATTCTGCATTTTTACATTTTTAATAAAACATTGTTTAGTGTGTTTTTAAAGCTATTTTAAATATGAGGACTCATGAAATGTCCTCATTCATGTTTACCCCGTAATCCCAGTGTAATACCCATGTCATTATACAAATTTGTGTCCTCATAAATCACAAAAATGCGCCGTACGCACGCACACACACTCACACACAGTCCTCCATAGACATAATGGTTTTTGTACTGTACAAACTGTATTTTCTATCCCCCTACACTAACCCTACCCCTAAACCTACCCATCACAGAAAACCTTCTGCATTTTTACATTTTCAGAAAAAACTCATTCTGTATGATTTATAAGTTTGTTTCCACATGGGAACCTCAATTAAGGTCCCCACGGTGACATGAGTCCCCAGGAGTCTGTGTTCATTCAGATTGAAGTCCCCACCAGGATAGAAAAACATGTACACACACACACACACACATACACACACATTGGTTTTCCATGTTTTATGGGGACTTTCCATAGAGATAATGATTTTTATACTGTACAAACTGTATATTCTGTCTCCTAACCCTAAACCTACCCGTCACAAGTCAAGTCACCTTTATTTATGTAGCGCTTTTTACAATGCAGATTGTTTCAAAGCAGCTTTACAGTGATGACAGGACAATAATGGGCTGTATTTGGGCTGTACAGCAGCTCTAGAAGATAATGGTGGCATTGTCCAGCTTACGAAAGTTCAGTGTTGATTTGTTTCCATTGTAAAATAATTATTAATTTAATTCATTTATCTATAGCAGCTCTGGAGAAAACAGTGATGTCATCGTCCAGCTCACATCACTTTGCATACAATAGTTTCAATAGACCTTTATCACACTTCCTATATCCGGTAAGTGAAGCAGTGTATCGCTACTTCCGGTCCCATCACAACGCAATCAAAACTAATGGCCGAATCCTCTCGCCGGTGTTACTGCAGCATGTCCGACTGCTAATTCTAAATGACGTTGGATTAAAACTACAAGTTCTGCTGAGTTTGGAAAATTCTGTACACAGTAATCATCAGAATATCTCTTCTTCTGTCTCTGAAAATGTCTGGATTTTGAAATCATCCTGCGGATGCTCATTTTAAGAGGCATTTATTCATCTAGGTGATTACAACACACACTGAAGATATACATAACTAGAAGAATCAGTACACCACTTCGATGAGCACCGGTAACCAATTCCGCTGTGATAAAGGTCTAATGCAGGCAGATCAGTGATATTGTTGAATATTAACTGTCACCGACTAAGCAAGCCAGAGGCGACAATGGCAATGAACCCAAACTCCATCAGGTGACAGAATGAGGAAAAAAAAACTTGGGAGAATCCAGGCTCAGTCATAGGGCCAGTTCTGACCAACAAACGAACAGTGTATGATTATGATTCAGGCAGCGTTACAGGTCAGAAGTCAGCTTGGAATCGGAACATTCAAAATATTTAATCCAGTCTCATCTGGTTGAAGATCAGATTCATCACGCTGGTATGGAGACAGGTTTGTTGAGGATCTGTGCCACTGTCTGCTATATCAATGAGGCCTTCACAGGGGATAGTCTAGTTGACACAATCTCTGCTGACACTTCAGGGATGTGTTGGGGTCATATTTAGGGTGCAGGTCCTCCATGTGATCTAGATACGGCCCGGATCCGGCTGACTACGGTAAACCTCGGGATAAACAGAGAGACTAGTATTAGTGTAGATGACATTCTTCTTATGATGTAACAAGTACATCGGTGTTATAAGATGTGTTCCCGGTTCTGGCTGACCTAATTTATGCAGCATTTTAAAATGTATACAATGTTTAATAGGGAGCCAATGCAGTGTTGACAGAACCGGGTTAATATGGTCATTTTTCCTGGTTCTAGTAAGAACTCAAGCTGCTGCATTTTGGACCAGCTGGAGTTTGTTTATTAAGCGTGCAGGGCAACCACCCAGTAGAGCATTACAATAATCTAGCCTTGAGGTCATGAACGCATGAACTAACTTTGTTATTGAGAGCATATGTCATAGTTTAGATATATTATTAAGATGGAAGAATGCGGTTTTACAGATGCTAGAAATGTGGCTTTCAAATGAACAATTGGTATCAAAGAGCACACCCAGAAAACCTTCTGCATTTTTACATTTTCAGAAAACATCACTTGATTTATTAGTATGATTTGTAAGCTCCTTTCCTCATGGGGACCAAAAAATGTCCCCACAAGGACAAGTATTTCATATATTGCCATCTTTTCTTCCCATAATGTAGGGTACACCACAACGTGCGCACACACACACACACACACACACACACATTTGTTTCACTATATTAGTGTGGACATTGCATAGACTCCAATTGATTTTATATGACATTTTAATATATTAATAAATGATATTTTAATAGTATAATGATATTTCCTATGGTCTAACCCTACCACTAAATCTATACCCATCACAGAAACATGCAAAACACTAGATTTAAATAAAAACATGTTTTGGCTGATTTATAAGCATTTTTAACTAGTGAGGACCAGTAAAATGTCCTCACTAGTCAGTTGCTTTACCATGTCTTTTACCCAACTGATTTTTGTGGCTATTGTCAGGTTTCAGAAACTATAGAGCATGTGCTTAAAAGTTGCAGACAATATGAAGATCAGAGGAAAAAGATGATGGAAGAGTTAGGAAAAGTTGGTCTATCAGGGACAGGAATGAAGGAAATATACTGTAAAGTGGTGAGAATGAATAAGGCAGAAGAAGTATTTGCAGTTTTTTTTTTTTTTTACCAAGGACTGGACTGATGAGGAGAATATGATGTAATGGACATTACAGGAAAATAAACCGTGGTGCAACGTTAATGGATGCAAGCTGCCATTAAACCCTAAAGAAGAAGAAGAAGACCTGTATCTTGTCTAGCTTTGTCCCTGTAACTGCTGTTTGGTGAGTCCATGTCAAGTTGGTTTATTTTTATCATAGTTTTATCATGTCAAGTCTGTGTTTCTTTTTTGTATTTGGTTCACGCTTTGGCTAAATAAACTGCACTTGGGTTTAGTACACTAACGTTACAAATGTTTTATTGCAGTTTGCCCTGCAAAACCTAGCTTAGTCATTTACCTGAAGGAGCTTGATGTCATTTATCAGATTTTCAGGGTGGATAGAGCTTGTCATCCATGTGGCTAGAGCATGATTATGATCATGAGCTCCAACCACAACTGTTAGGTTCTCACCTCTGTCAAGATGAGGAAGAAAACATGCATTTTTGTGGTAAATAAGGACTGTTTAAAACTGAGTTTTGCATTTTAGGCCTGACCTATAACAATATACATTTACAACCATATTGTATTAACATACTTTGTTATGATGCTTACACTGTAAAGTTACAAACAAGTAGCTCAACTTTAGCTTTAGTTTAAGTAAAAATACATTTTGGGTTCAAACAATTAACAATTTTCAGACTCCCTAGAAGTCGTGTACCCACTAGGTTGGGTACTATCATAGTATGTGTGTCATTTCAAAAGTAGTTACACCAAATGAAGACCCTTTTGCAGGAGTCTGGGACTCTTTAACCTTTGTGCGTCAATTAAAAAAAGTTATACTTAGGTCCATAGAGGACAAAAATGTTCATGTACAAAAACTGTCATAAAAATTTGAAGCCTGGGAGCACAGACTTAAGTTTGGTCTTATTTTAAAGAAGACCATTGGCAGATTATTGTTGAAATAAAAGAAGTTTAAAAAGTGAAACATAAAGGCCTGGTTTCACAGACAGGGCTTAGACTGAGCCAGGATTAGGCCTTAGTTCAATTAGGACATTTACAACCCAAATTCCGGAAAAGTTGGGACGTTTTTTGAATTTGAATAAAATGAAAACTAAAAGACTTTCAAATCACATGAGCCAATATTTTATTCACAATAGAACATAGATAACAACAAATGTTTAAATGGAGAAATTTTACAATTTGATGCCTGCATACAGGGGGCATGTTTACCATGGTGTAGTATCTCCTCTTCTTTTCAAAAGAGTTTGAAGATGTCTGGGCATCAAGGTTATGAGTTTCTGGAATTTTGGTGTTGGAATTTGGTCCCATTCTTGCTTGATATAGGTTTCCAGCTGCTGAAGAGTTTGTGGTTGTCTTTGATGTATTTTTCGTTTAATGTTGCTCTGAAATCTTTATATACCTTTCAGCATTCATAGTGCCTTCCAAAACATGCAAGCTGCCCATACCGTATGCACTTAAGCACCCCCATACCATCAGAGATGCTGGCTTTTGAACTGAACGCTGATAACACACTGGAAGGTCTCCCACCTCTTTACCCCGGAGGACACGGCATCTGTGATTTCCAACAAGAATGTCAAATTTGGACTCGTCTGACCATAGAACACTTTTCCACTTTGAAACAATCCATTTTAAATGAGACTTGGCCCACAGGACACGACGGCGCTTTTGGACCATGTTCACATATGGCTTCCTTTTTGCATAATAAAGCTTTAGTTGGCATCTGCAGATGGCACGGTGGATTATGTTTACCGACAGTGGTTTCTGGAAGTATTACTGGGCCCATTTAGTAATGTCATTGACACAATCATGGCGATGAGTGATGCAGTGTCGTCTGAGGGCCCAAAGACCACGGGCATCCAATCAAGGTCTTCGGCCTTGTCCCTTACGCACAGAGATTTCTCCAGTTTCTCTGAATCGTTTGATGATGTTATGCACTGTAGATGATGAGATTTGCAAAGCCTTTGCAATTTGACGTGAGGAACATTTTTTTTATTATGAATCATCGTATCGAATAATGATTCGGATCGCATGTCAAACCACCAAACTGCTGAAATAACGTGACTTTGGCACTCCGAACCGCTGATTCGACACGCTGATTCATAATGCTCCGAAGCTTCCTGAAGCAGTGTTTTGAAATCGCCCATCACTATATAAGTCGTTATTTTGTTTTTTTTGGCGCACCAAAAATATTCTCTTCGCTTTATAATATTAATATTGAACCACTGTACTCACATGAACTGATTTAAATATGTTTTTAGTAGTTATTTCTTGGTATGACACTATTTTGAGTGACTACACAAGAACAATACACATATGATCTATTTCCTAAATGACAACGATTCGCTCGTGTAGGCTATATTAAACCTTTGACAAAAATAAAATCGTGAGATTCAAATCTGCATTCGCGCTGCCGTTGATCTATTCACAAACAATCTTTTCGAACACACAGTATCAATATTTCTGTTACAAATATTCTAATTATCACAGAAGTATACAAAAGTTTATTATTCAGATAAACGCTGTCTACGTTACTGATCAAAACAGAATAAATCACCTTTTAAAAATACTTCATATAGGCTAACTAATATATCGATTGCATTGTTACGCCACTAGATGGCAACAAATTACTGTTAAAACTATATCACTGGATCATTCTTTCAGAAACTAGTGACATCTTTATGAATCCAATTTGTGTTGAATTTGTGGTAACACTATACAATAAGGTTCATTTGTTAACATTAATGTATTAACTAACATGATCTAACCATGAGCAATACATTTGTAACTGTTAATCTTTGTTAATGTTATTTAATAAAAATACAGCTGTTCATATCATCTTATGTTAGTTTACAGTGCATTAAATAATGTTAACAAATACAACTCTTTATTTTTAATGATGTATTAGTAAATGTTGAAATTAACGTTAAAGATTAATGAATGCTGTAGAAATGCAGTTCATTATTAGTTAATAATGTTAACTAATGAACCTGATTTGTAAAGACGTGTTAGTGAATTTGTTGAGATTAGCAGTCTGTTAAACTCATTTTACAAGTATAATAAACACAAAAAGGAGTTGAGTATTGTGCATTTTTTCCTCTTACTACTATTTTTTTATTGGTTGTTTAATATTTTTTCCTTATTGTGAAAACTGAAAACACTACACTGGAAGTTCCTGTTTCAAACTGACAAAGTCTTCATTTATCTTTTTTTTTTTTTAAATATCGCAATAAATATCGTATAGTGGACTTCATATCGAGATATTATCGTATCGTGAGATTTTGATATCGTTACATACCTAGTACCTAGTGTAAAATAGATTTATTAAAGGAAATGGGGGTGAAATGGTAAAATTCTTATAAAAATACACACTTGTGCCAAAATTTATGCCGTTCAGTCGCTGCTCGTTTAAAATCAATAACGTTGTTGACCACCACGCAAATGCATAGGGCCCCGCAGGTTTGGGGGGTCCCCTGCTGACCAAGCAATTAAATCAGTTGATGACTGCTGTTACAGCAGCGCCGGTGACCTCATTTATTATATATAAACATTGCTTCTGTAACCAAATTTGAATGCGGAAAACTACATAAATACGCAAACTACACAAGTTGCATAGGGCCCCCGAACCACCAGGGGCCCCCTTGCTCATCACTATATAAAATAAACATGACGGTAATTCACCATAATATGAATATTTATTTATTACATGCAAATATATGTGCTAAACTAGTCGGAAAGCTGAACAAGTCACTGTATGGTTTAAAACAGTCGGGTAGAAACTGGAACAAAATGTTACATGACTACCTTACTGAGAATGATTTTGTTCAGAATTTAGTCAATCACTGTGTGCGCAGTAAACAGAAAAGAAGAAAAAGAAAAAGAAAAAAAAAAAGCTTTGTCAAAGAACCCACTGTGCTGACAAAGATGTAAACATGTTGATATTAGGTATCATTTTATTCGATCCGCACTCAGTGATGGCCAGATGACAACTGAGTATTGCCCCACAGAAGAAATGGTGGCTGATGTCATGACTAAACCAATGACAAAAAGTTAGAAAAACTCATGTTTGCCATGTAAATCCTCATGTTTTATGTTATTGTATACAGTACTGCACAGTATGAGAGCATGTGGGGGTGTTAACATTTGTAATGGGTGTGCCCTCATACTGATGACGTGTATCTGGTTATCTATAAATGGACAGACAAATAAAGAGGTTCTGGTTCGACAGAGAAGTGGCGTGTGCATATATATATATATATATATATATATATATATATATATATATATATATAATATACAGTGGGTACGGAAAGTATTCAGACCCCCTTAAATTTTTCACTCTTTGTTATATTGCAGCCATTTGCTAAAATCATTTAAGTTCATTTTTTTTCCTCATTAATGTACACACAGCACCCCATATTGACAGAAAAACACAGAATTGTTGACATTTTTGCAGATTTATTAAAAAAGAAAAACTGAAATATCACATGGTCCTAAGTATTCAGACCCTTTGCTGTGACACTCATATATTTAACTCAGGTGCTGTCCATTTCTTCTGATCATCCTTGAGATGGTTCTACACCTTCATTTGAGTCCAGCTGTGTTTGATTATACTGATTGGACTTGATTATGAAAGCCACACACCTGTCTATATAAGACCTTACAGCTCACAGTGCATGTCAGAGCAAATGAGAATCATGAGGTCAAAGGAACTGCCTGAAGAGCTCAGAGACAGAATTGTGGCAAGGCACAGATCTGGCCAAGGTTACAAAAAAATTTCTGCTGCACTTAAGGTTCCTAAGAGCACAGTGGCCTCCATAATCCTTAAATGGAAGACGTTTGGGACGACCAGAACCCTTCCTAGAGCTGGCCGTCCGGCCAAACTGAGCTATCGGAGGAGAAGAGCCTTGGTGAGAGAGGTAAAGAAGAACCCAAAGATCACTGTGGCTGAGCTCCAGAGATGCAGTTGGGAGATGGGAGAAAGTTGTAGAAAGTCAACCATCACTGCAGCCCTCCACCAGTCGGGGCTTTATGGCAGAGTGGCCCGACGGAAGCCTCTCCTCAGTGCAAGACACATGAAAAAACACCTGAAGGACTCCAAGATGGTGAGAAATAAGATTCTCTGGTCTGATGAGACCAAGATAGAACTTTTTGGCCTTAATTCTAAGCGGTATGTGTGGAGAAAACCAGGCACTGCTCATCACCTGTCAAATACAGTCCCAACAGTGAAGCATGGTGGTGGCAGCATCATGCTGTGGGGGTGTTTTTCAGCTGCAGGGACAGGACGACTGGTTGCAATCGAGGGAAAGATGAATGCGGCCAAGTACAGGGATATCCTGGACGAAAACCTTCTCCAGAGTGCTCAGGACCTCAGACTGGGCCGAAGGTTTACCTTCCACCAAGACAATGACCCTAAGCACACAGCTAAAATAACGAAGGAGTGGCTTCACAACAACTCCGTGACTGTTCTTGAATGGCCCAGCCAGAACCCTGACTTAAACCCAATTGAGCATCTCTGGAGAGACCTAAAAATGGCTGTCCACCAACGTTTACCATCCAACCTGACAGAACTGGAGAGGATCTGCAAGGAGGAATGGCAGAGGATCCCCAAATCCAGGTGTGAAAAAATTGTTGCATCTTTCCCAAAAAGACTCATGGCTGTATTAGATCAAAAGAGTGCTTCTACTAAATACTGAGCAAAGGGTCTGAATACTTAGGACCATGTGATATTTCAGTTTTTCTTTTTTAATAAATCTGCAAAAATGTCAACAATTCTGTGTTTTTCTGTCAATATGGGGTGCTGTGTGTACATAAATGAGGAAAAAAAAATGAACTCAAATGATTTTAGCAAATGGCTGCAATATAACAAAGAGTGAAAAATTTAAGGGGGTCTGAATACTTTCCGTACCCACTGTATCTATATATATATATATATGTATGTATATATAATACTTAATCTGCCCCATGTGTGATGTAATCCATGTCTAATATTTCTTGTAAATTCTGTTAGATGTGAGAAATCAGTCGAGAGCTGTGGTCTCTTTACAAAGCTCTTTATTTTACAACTCAAATTCTGGAAGATTTACCACTTTTTTCTCTTTTTTTTTTTTTTTTTTTTTTAAAGCAGCACAGTTTATGAAATCATTCCTGTTTTGAAATGTATTATTATTATTATTATTACTGTAATTTTGACCAACAGTTTTGGGTATTTCAGTTTTTCCCCATTCAATGAGATATGAGTCTACAGGCATGACTGGAAAGTGAAGGTGTTGTCTAAATTATATATGGTTGTGACAATGAGAACACTTCGACTATAATTGATGCTTGCCATGTGATACTTTTATTGAAAGAAGGTTTATGGAAGAATTCAAGAATAACATTTCTTCCTTCTTTAGTTTCCATGAAGTCACTATACATTTCCAGTCACTGTACGGATCCATTGAATATATGCTGAAATCTTAGTATACACATTAGGATGATCAGGTGAATTACAGCGCCGGGCACCGAAAGATGTGATACCAACAGCAGTGTTTCCACAAACCAAAGGACCTCCTGAATCCCCCTGTTAAGAAACACAGATCAACACGTCACTAGTGAAACCAGTTCATACATTACCATAAAGTCTGTGAATCATCTTTTGAACGTACTTGGCAGGTTCCACCATCGCCATATACACAGATCATCTGTGAAACTGAGTATAATTCTCCCCATCTATTGCTGCATTCTGTGTTATTCATTATGGACACGTTTGCCTCCATTAGAAGATTGCTCACTGGGCCATTATCCATCAGTCTTCCCCAGCCGGCAACACTACAGGCTGCTTTGATGTCTTCTCCTTCCTTTGGTAATGGTATCACTCCAACATTGTTTGGACCGACTTTTTTCTCTAGCTATAATTAAAAAATACAACAGTTTTTAATAAACAATGTTTTATAAGACTGAAGTTTGTTAGGTTATGCTGTTGTTTTTGAGGTTATTACAGAAGCTGAAAAGGCAAAGTGGAGTTTTTTTTATTTATTTTTTTATTTGTATCTTTATTTTATGCTGTGTATAATTTTTCAGGTTTTCTGTCTTTTTTTGCCCATTTTTTGTTGCTAAACAGAGCAATAAATCAATAATGTAAAAAACAGACTCAAAGAGGCACTTTTAATTATTTAAATCCCTTCAGTAATTTTTAAAGCAAGAAATTCAAACATAGTGGTTTGTGCTACTGTTTCTTGACTGGATATTATTTTGAAAAACTAAATATATTACAGGTTGTTACCTTCAAAAGCATGATGTCATCATTGATTGGATTGGATTTATATTTTGGATGAGGGATGTAGGACTTCACTCTGATGTGATCTGAACTCTTGCTGTCCCTTAAGTCATGAGCACCAACAACAACCGTCAGAATATTACGTCTGTTGAAAGAGCATATTGGAAATGGTCATTTATGTCATAACTGATATACAGGGTGCACTTCAGTCATTATCAGTCAAAAGTAATTTTAACTCAACATTGCAGATCACACTAAACAAGCTCTTACCCGTTCCAGCAATGTGCAGCAGTCAGGACAAACTGATCAGAAATGAGGAATCCACCACAGATATGGTCCCCACACGCCTGAAGAGAAACTATGTAAGGTCTGGAGTGGGGTTTGGCTTCTTTTCCATTCACTATACCCACATTCACATGAGCTGAGAGAGAGATAGTGCTGTTAGTCAACTTATCCAGCACATACCAATTAAACACTTGTAAAAGTCATTGTAATATGCTGTTAAATAATCAGTCTCACCAGTGAAGGTCAGGTGTGGCAGCAGAGAGGCCAACAGGAGCAGAGAGATGATGATGGTCATGATGAAGACGATCAGTGAGCTCTCACTGGCTAAACATGTTATAAATATACTTCAAAGGTGGGTGGAGTCACTGATCAGACTTACTTTTTTTTAAAGTGTGTCTTACTTTGTTTTAAAGGGTGTCTGTGGTCTGCAACAATCTTTAGGCAATGGTACGTGTCAAAGTAACTGCCCAGAGCATAACACTTATTTTGTAGACTTTGAGCTCAAACTAAAGAAGCTAAATTTATCATGCTGTATGAGTCTAATTTTATTCCTAATCTTGACCAACAGTTTTGAGGTTTTCAGTCTTTCCCCATTCAAATAGTTATGAGCCACACTTGCAGGAATAAAAATTGAGGGTGTAACCAAGATGGCCACCAAATGAACTAATGTGAAATGACTTTTGTTCCCCCCATGTAATATTGTAATTATATATGGTTGTGACAATGAAGAAACTTTGAATGATTGATCCTTGCCATGCGATACTCTATTGTAAAATATACGGAAGAATTCAAGAAATTTCTAATGCGAGACAGAAAAGAAAAGCCCGTTTCCACCTGGTTAGTATTAAGATTAGTGATGGGAGAAATTAGGCTTTTCAAAGCTTCAATCAATTTGAGCTAAGAACTAAGCGTTCGAAACACCACACGCTGGGGACACCTGCTGGTCAGAACAGTGTAAATGCAACAAAAACTCAGCCTAAACGTGCATAAAAAACATCTTGTATAAACCCATCGCAAATATTTTATTGAAAGTAAAATCTATCAAATGTAATTAACTAATCATCTGATAATATTAAATATTAAATGTCGGTATAATATGTGTTCTTTTATCAATTTCCAGGGCTTGTTTGTTTTGTTTGTTTCAGCTAAGCAGGCCAATAAGAGACTATTTATCACTGCATCACACCACCCCCTACTGTCTCGTCTAGTACAACAACCCCCCTAAAGCAGCCAGATGAAATAAAAAACAAAACATATAAACTATACCATATTCACATAGGAAAATCAAAACAAAACACATACAGGTGCTGGTCATATAATTAGAATATCGTGAAAAAGTTCATTTTTTTATTGTAAATTATTTTAAAAAATGAAACTTTCATATATTCTAGATTCCCTACATGTAAAGTAAAGCATTTCAAAAGTTTTTTTTTTTAATTTGTTGATTAGAGCGTACAGCTAATGAAAGTCCAAAATCCAGTATCTCAAAATATTAGAATATTTACATTTGAGTTTGATTAAATGACCATCCCTACAGTATAAATTCCGGGTATCTTTTGTTCTTTGAAACCACACTAATGGGGAAGACTGCTGACTTGGCAATGGTCCAGGAGACAATCATTGACACCCTCCACAAAGAGAGTAAGTCACAGAAGGTCATTACTGAATGGGGTGGCTGTTTACAGAGTGATGTATCAAAGCATATTAAATGCAAAGTTGACTGGAAGGAAGAAATTGGGTAGGCAAAGGTGCACAAGCAACAGGGATGACCGCAAGCTTGAGAATACTGTCAAGTAAAGCCGATTCAAACACTTGGGAGAGCTTCACAATGAGTAGAATGAAGCCGGAGTCAGCACATCAAGAGTCACCACACTCAGACATCTTCAGGAAAAGGACTACCAAGCCACTTCTGAACCAGAGACAACGTCAGAAGCATCTTACCTGGGCTAAGGAGAAAAAGAACTGGATAGTGAACAGTGGTCGAAAGTCCTCTTTTCAGATAAAAGTAAATTTTGCATTTTATGTTGAAATCATGGTCCCAGAGTCTGAAGGAAGACTGGAGAGGCACAGAATCCAAGCTGCTTGAAGTCTAGTGTGAAGTTTCTGAAGTCAATAATGATTTGGGGGGGCCGTGACGTCTGCTGGTGTTGGTCCATTGTGTTTTATCAAGTGCAAAGTCAATGCAGCCATCTTCCAAGAGATTTTGGAGCACTTTATGCTTCCATCTGCTGACAAGCTTTATGGAGATGCTGATTTCCTTTTCCAGCAGGACTTTAGCATCTGCCCACAGTGCAAAAACCACTTCCAAGTGGTTTGCTGACCATAATATTACTGTGCTTTATTGGCCAGCCAATATGCCTGACCTGAATCTATGGGATATTTTCAAGAGAAAGATGAGAAACAGTCCATCCAACAATATACAGATGATCTGAAGGCTCAATAGTGCCTCAGCAGTGCCACAGGCTGATCACTTCCATGCCACACTTCACTGATGCAGTAATTTGTGCTAGGAGCAAGTCATTTGCTGTAATATGTCCTGCCGATCAAGTATTGAGTGCACAAAAGAACATACTTTAAAGAACTTGAACTTTTCTGTTTTGCAAATCCATTTTTTGATTGATCTTAGGAAATTCTAATATTTTGAAATACTGGATTTTGGACTTTCATGAGCTGTACGCTCTAATCATCAAAATTTAAAAAAAAAAACTTTTGAAATGTTTTACTTTACATGTAGGGAATCTAGAATATATGAAAGTTTCATTTTTAAAAATAATTTATAATAAAAAAATGAACTTTTTGATGATATTCTAATTATATGACCAGCACCTGTACATGAACTCTGAACACTGGGAAAAACAGTGGTCTAATCAGCTCCCACATAATTACATGTTCAATACACCATTAAATATACAAATCACATTTAGACCATACATTACAATTAGTTAGCCTTATACATAAAAATAAACAAATAAATTAATAAAAACACCTACCTAAATTTACGGTCAGGAGCCGCTACTGGTTAGAATGTTGGAAAAATACCAAAATGTCAGTCTCATGTAACTGATCAATCACGTCAAAGTTACATTTACCTCAGGAAAGCCATTTAATAACCATAGCATGTTAGCAAAACAATTAACTAGCTATTGGCTAAATATACACTATATTACATATTTATATATTTTTACTCATATCATTAAAATATTATAACGTTATTAGTATAAAACCCAGATTATATTCATCTGAGTTGATAATTTTAACCTTTAATATAGGGCCACGTTCATACAGCAGCAGAATACGGTCAGTCCTGTATTTGCGTCATCTTAAGGTGTCATCTCACTGTTCCCATTCAGTCGGTCACGTTCGACGTACGTCGGACAGACCGACGAATAGGACGTACGTCTCCGTTCCCTCCTTCAGGGAACGAGGGTTACCTTTGTAACCGAGACGTTCCCATTCAGTCGGTCACGTTCGACGTACGTAGGACAGACCGACGAATAGGAATCTCGCTAGAGAGGCCAATCTACTTCGAGTGTAACTACAACGAGCCAATGCACATTGGCATGCAATCATATGCATCAGCTGCTCGCCTCGCAGCGCGGGTATATAACGAGCAGCAGGTGCGTTGCATCTTCAGCTTTTCGCTTCGGAGCCGAACGGTGTTTGTTCCTGTTCTCTGCAAGCAAGTGTCTGCTAGAAGACGAGTCAAGCTTTTTGGTTGAACTTCTCTTTTTTTTTGAGTGCGGGCGAACAGCACAGCAGCGGGGTCGAAGTCCTCTCTTTATTTTCTGTTTTTTGTTTCGTTTGCCATTATAGAGCAAATAGCTGTTTTGACAGCGTCAGAAGGCTGTTCTCACGGCCGGTACGGTGCGCTTCGAGCGCTGAAAGCCGTTTTTACGGCTGGTAAGAGTGAGCGCCTTCAAAGAGAGAAAGAGCACACGACAGGCTGCACACAATCCCTGTCTGTGTTGCGGCTGCCGTTCCCCTGCGTGCTTCAGCACTCTAAAAGAGTAAAGTCCCTAAAAGAGCTTACACAAGTAGAGCTTGCGTCTTTTCAAAGATGACATTCTATTTGTGTGTTTCTGGATGCGGTCGTTTCCTGTCCTCACTGACGGCCACGATCACTGTTTCACATGTCTGGGCGCGTGCTGAAACGATGTTCGTGGGTGGTTCATGTTTTCGTATGAGAACATGATCACGTCGACACGCCGGTCGTGACTCTTCTTTCTCCGGGAAGCTTGAGTCCCCTCTGTTGTTGGCCAGCTGCCGCTTGTGTGTAAAAGCACAGCCGCGGGTCTGCCCGACACTCTGGGAGACCGCGGAGATCAGCGAGAGCAAACCTCTCGCTCCTCTGCGTGTCGTGTGCCGTCGAGCTGTCGGGCTGCAGCGCGGGTTGTCACGGCAACCCAGCGCTCGCTCGGCGCTCTAGATGCGCGGTCTCCTTGCCTAATCTCCATTGTAGCGCCCTCTCTGGTGCACCAGAAGAGGTCTACTTTGGTGAAATGGCTTGGGTGTCTTGAGGTTGAGGGGTTCCTTCGGGGAACCAACCTCCTAGGGCCCCTCCCTCTAGTGCATTACATGCTGTGCAGCTTCTGGATTGGATTGCTGGTCCTTTTCATAGGGGAACCTAGCATTCCATTTAGGGCTCCAGCTGAGGGTCAGATGTCGATTGCAGCATCGGAGAGAGGGCTGTTATGCTCTGGAAATGAGGGTGACGCTGCCCACTGTAATGGTGTGTGCTTATGCTGACTCAGATTCAGAGTTTACAGCCATGCTTTCCCGGGTGTTCCGGATGTGCATGGAAAAACTTGGCAGTATGGAGCTATATTGGTGCCATAAATATGGAATGCCAAAAGTGCCAAAATCTGCATAAGTTTTTACTCTCTCACTACCCTTATGGGTGGGGTGGCTGTTCACAGACCACACCCACCCTGCATGTGAGGCCAAGGCACTCTTTATGCATGAGGGTAGTTCTGAGCCGGGGTTGAGCTGCGCTTGTTGACTAACCGTGATCAAAGTCACGGCGCAGGCCTTCGGCCAGACGATGTCCACCTCAGTGGTCCAGAAGCGCACCCCTGGCTTACCTTGCTGAGGTGCAAGAGGTCGTCAAGCTAAACGCTTTCTCGACACTCCCATCTCACAAGGTGGCCTTTTCGGTGACACTGTCGGGGACTGAGCCCAGCAGTTCTCCTCAGTTAGTGGCAGACCGGGGAGCCTCCCCCGACAAACCATTGAGTTCCTCGTGGGCCCTCAGTCTGCTCGTCGCCAAGGGTGTCGTCCCCTGCAGAATAAAAAAAAAAAAAAAAAACTCCGGCCCAGTCTGCTCTACTGTGTCCGCTGCAGGAAGATGACACCTCCCGTCTCTGCTACTGTTTAAGTGGTTAGTGAAAAATCACCCCTGAGACGGGTGACCCAGAGATGGGTGGGGCTGCTCTCCCCCCCCCCCGGAGGAGGGCCGGGTGGTAAATCCTGTTGGTTGGGTTTGTTTCTGTTCTCCCGCTGGTCCAACAGCCAGCGGTACCCAAATTTTCAAAAAGAGAGCAGTTCCTCCATCTCTGGGTCTGAAGAGGGCTCAGAGAGCAGTGGGAGGAGAAAAGCCTCACCACTCTCATCCCCCTCTTCCTTCGCCAGAGGGCAGCGGCGTGCAGTCGAGAAGGCAGCAAGCCTCTCCTGCGCCCCCTGCCCAACCGTGGAACCAGGTAGGTGTTGCACAGCACACTCTGACCCCGCTTCGGGCCGCCTCGCAGAGAGAGCCTCCCGAGCTGCGTCCCTGTGTTCCACCTCGCTGCCTCACTGCGGGTACGCCTGCGGTCCCTTTGATCCCGCCTGTACGGTCTCTGTGAGCCTGGTTAGCGCTCCCCAGTCCATCTCGCTGGCTCATTCGGACCATCGGGCTCGGCTATGCGATTCAGTTCGCCCGGCATCCGTCCCCAGGATTGGTTTGCAGCGATCGACCTGAAGGACGCGTACTTTCATGTTCGATTCTTCCGCGACACAGGCCATTCCTGCGTTTTTGCGTTCGAAGGTTGAGCATATCAGTACAGAGTCTTACCCTTCGGGCTGGCCCTGTCTCCCCGCGTCTTCACGAAGGTCGTGGAGGGAGCCCTTGTTCCCATGAGAGAACAGGGTGTTCGCATCCTTAACTATCTCGACGACTGGCTCATTCTGGCACAGT
The DNA here is from genome assembly GCF_019924925.1 of Ctenopharyngodon idella. Lineage (NCBI taxonomy): Eukaryota > Metazoa > Chordata > Actinopteri > Cypriniformes > Xenocyprididae > Ctenopharyngodon > Ctenopharyngodon idella. Next base: position 46,320,826 of record NC_067229.1, read on the forward strand.
CCCGGGATCAGTGGTGCGAACACAGGGATTTGGTGCTCAGACACCTCAGCCAGTTGGGTCTTCAGGTCAACTGGGAAAAGAGCAAACTCGCCCCGGTGCAGAGGATCTCTTTTCTCGGTATGGAGTTGGATTCGGTCGAACAGATAGCACGCCTCACAGAGGAACGTGCTCAGTCGGTGTTGAACTGCCTGAATACGTTCAACGGCAGGACAGCGGTTCCACTGAAATTTTTTCAGAGGCTCCTGGGGCATATGGCAGCCGCAGCGGCAGTAACCCCGCTCGGTCTGCTTCATATGAGACCGCTTCAACACTGGCTCCACGGCCGGGTCCCGAGATGGGCGTGGCAACGCGGCACGTTCCGGGTGGCAATCACTCAGGAGTGCCGCCAAACCTTCAGCCCATGGTCGGACCCCTTGTTTCTTCGGGCTGGAGTACCCCTAGAGCAGGTGTCCCGGCATGCTGTGGTATTCACAGATGCCTCTGCCACAGGCTGGGGTGCCACGTACAACGGGCATGCAGTGTCAGGGGTTGGACGGGCCCCCATCTGCATTGGCACATCAACTGCCTCGAGTTGCTAGCGGTACGCCTTGCCCTGAGCCGCCTCAAAGGGCCGCTACGGGGCAAGCATGTACTGGTCCGTACGGACAACACTGCGACCGTTGCGTACATCAACCGTCAAGGTGGTCTACGCTCCCGTCGCATGTCGCAACTCGCCCGCCATCTCCTCCTCTGGAGTCAGAAGCATCTGAGGTCGCTTCGTGCCATTCATATTCCCGGTGTGCTCAACCGTGTGGCCGACGAGCTATCACGAGCTGCGCGGCCAGGAGAGTGGCGACTCCACCCCCAGGTGGTCCAGCTGATTTGGAGAGAGTTCGGAGAGGCTCAGGTAGACCTGTTTGCCTCACCAGAAACCTCCCATTGCCGGTTGTTTTACTCCCTGTCCGGGGGAACACTCGGAACAGACGCACTGGCGCTCAGCTGGCCCCGGGGCCTTCGCAAATATGCGTTTCCCCCAGTGAGCCTACTTGCACAGACCCTGTGCAAAGTCAGGGAGGACGAGGAGCAGGTCCTGCTAGTTGCGCCCTATTGGCCCAACCGGACCTGGTTCCCAGAACTCTCACTCCTCGCGATAGCCCCTCCCTGGCCCATTCCTCTGAGGAAGGACCTTCTTTCTCAGAGACGGGGCACTCTCTGGCACCCGCGTCCAGACCTCTGGAAACTCCATGTCTGGCCCCTGGACGGGACGCGGAGGTTCTAGGTGACTTACCCCCCGAGGTACTTAACACCATCACTTCGGCACGTGCACCGTCTACGAGACGGGCTTACGCCTTGAAGTGGAACCTGTTCGTCAAGTGGTGTTCTTCTCGTCGAGAGGACCCCCGAAGATGCTCGATCGGTGTCGTGCTTTCCTTCTTGCAGCAGGGGTTGGAGCGTAGGCTGTCCCCCTCCACCCTCAAAGTCCATACTGCTGCTCGCTCCGCATATCATGACCACATAGATGGCAAATCTGTTGGTCAGCACGACCTGGTCGTCAGGTTCCTTAGGGGGGCGAGGCGGTTAAATCCTCCTCGTCCTCCCTCCATACCCTCTTAGGACCTTGCTCTGGTGCTGAGAGCACTTCAGATTGCTCCCTTTGAGACCTTGCAATCAGCAGACTTAAAGATTCTGTCTATGAAGACTTTGCTGCTGGTTGCATTGGCCTCCATCAAGAGGGTAGGGGACCTGCAGTCTTTTTCGGTCGACGAATCGTGCCTGGAGTTCGGGCCGGGTGACGGCCATGTGGTACTGAGACCCCGGCCTGGCTATGTGCCCAAGGTTCCTACCACTCCCTTCAGGGACCAGGTAGTGAGCCTGCAAGCGCTGCCCTCGGAGGAGGCAGACCCAGCCCTGGCTTTGCTCTGTCCAGTTCGCGCTTTGCGACTGTACATAGACAGAACTCAAAGCTTCAGGACCTCAGATCAGCTCTTTGTCTGTTACGGAGGCCAGCAGAAGGGAAAGGCTGTCTCCAAGCAGAGGATGGCCCACTGGATAGTGGATGCCATCACCCTGGCTTACCAAGCTCAGGGCGTGCCCTGCCCGCTCAGGTTGCATGCGCACTCCACGAGAGGCGTCGCATCTTCTTGGGCGCTGGCTCGTGGCGCCTCGCTAACAGACATCTGTAGAGCTGCGGGCTGGGCGACACCTAACACATTCGCTAGGTTCTATAGCCTTCGTGTCGAGCCGGTCTCCTCCCGTGTTCTCACCTCAGGTCAGAGGCACGGAGAGGCCCCGGCTTAGTGTCGGCTTGCTGCGCTTACATGCGCTTTTTTCTCCAGAGAGTCCCTACAAGGCAGACCCTGTTGAGTCCTCCGATCTCCCTTCGGCAGCCGACGTGGCGGAGCGTCTGGCGCTAGGCCTATACTCCGTTGTATCCTTGAGAACCGGGTTTAGGCTGGGTACCATATGTGTGACCCTACTGGGATCCCATATGTCTAGTTCCACGGTTGCTCCTAAACGAAGCCTGTGTCTTTCCCTCTGGGAGAACCCACCTCTCATCGAGTTGGAGTCACCCCAGTTCTTCCATATGTAGTACAGCCTACGGGTTAGTCCATATGTACTTCTCCACTTAACTCCTTCGGGAAGGATGTGGCTTCCGCAGCGTTCCTTTCCCAGCGGAAGGGTACGCTTTCCCAGCGTTATCCAATAGTCTCACTGAATGGGTTTTGGGGAACAGCAGTGATCGACACTCTCTGTGTTTGCCCTGTCCCACCGTCCGTAGGCAAGGGGGTTCAGGTGGCTTACAACAGAGCGCTGGAAGAGGGCAGCCCCTGTGGCGCTTTGGTAGGGATTCCTATTCGTCGGTCTGTCCGACGTACGTCGAACGTGACCGACTGAATGGCAACGTCTCGGTTACAAAGGTAACCCTCGTTCCCTGAAGGAGGGAACGGAGACGTACGTCCCGTCGCCACAGTCGCTGTACCCCGCTGATGCTGCCGCCTATCCGGTTCGGCTCCTCAGCGAAAACCTGAAGATGCAACGCACCTGCTGCTCGTTATATACCCGCGCTGCGAGGCGAGCAGCTGATGCATATGATTGCATGCCAATGTGCATTGGCTCGTTGTAGTTACACTCGAAGTAGATTGGCCTCTCTAGCGAGATTCCTATTCGTCGGTCTGTCCGACGTACGTCGAACGTGACCGACTGAATGGGAACGTCTCGGTTACAAAGGTAACCCTCGTTCCCTGAAAGAGGGAACGGAGACGTACGACCTATTCGTCGGTCTGTCCAACGTACGTCTCCGTTCCCTCCTTCAGGGAACGAGGGTTACCTTTGTAACCGAGACGTTCTCCACCGGAGCGGCTCCCGCCAGTTTTGTGTTTCTTTTCCAAATTCAAAAGCCGTGTCATGCGCGTGACGTCGCAAAGGCGAGTGCAACGGTTAAACACTCCGGCTATAGCGTTTACATGCTGCTGTTGGTTAATGAAGTTTGAATGGATACACTCGCGGTTCAATTGGTCTCGTGTCATGTCAAAAGTGATGAGACTTTTCAGTTTTATGGACGTCGCCATCTTTAATATTACGTTGGTCACATCGTTATGGTTACTAGTAAGAGAATACGGGCTTGACTCTCGTTGCACGTTCACACAGAGTTCCAGACACTACTGTAAGTTGCTGTGTGAACGGGACATTTCGAGACTCACACCTGTAAGTAAATGCGGTTGTCAGTCCCCAAAGTGTGAACGTGGCCTAGAGATTTAACCAGAACGAATCTTTTGTTTCGAATCAGTGGTTTGGAGCGCGTATCAAACTGCCAATGTCACGTGATTTCAGTAAAGGAGACATTGTTAATTGATAAGTGTTTCGAAATTTCAGTGGTTCACCACTGGGGGGCGTGACTTTGGCAGTTTGATACATGCTCCGAACCACTAATTCGAAATAAAATATCGTGAAGCTTCATGAAGCAGTGTTTTGAAATCGCCCATCACTAGATAATGTTATATAATAGTGCTGGGCGGTTTGACCAAAAATCTCTTATCAAGTTTTTTTTTTTAAGATTCTGGCGGTTTCACGGTATATCACGTTTTTTTTTAACTGGACCTTTTTTTTCTTTTTTTTTCTTTTTGCCATATTTTACTGTCAGGAGTACAGGGAATATATTATTAATATTGTAAGGACAAATAAAAATGTATTAAAAATATGTAATCAAATCAATTCATAAAAATAACAATTTAGTGTCAAATGTAATCAAATTAATTTAATTATTTAATTTAATTAATAATATTAATAAGTAGGCTACATTTTTACTGAGCAATTTCTGCAATTTCAATGAAGACCTTTAAGTTTGTGTTTTATAAACGGTGTTATTATTATTATCTCTATTAATCGAAGTACACTCGATT